>NC_081759.1:41571039-41628539 GCF_963082965.1 Carassius carassius
CCAGGCTCAGTCTCGGCGCTGACGCTGGCTCTTTCGAGCAGCAAGCCTCTTCTGTGGTTCTGGACCTGATGGGAGACGAGAGCAACACATTAAACCAGAACAAGAGCCTGATGAAATGGTGAGCAGCTCCTTCCCATCATTCCACATGCAGCACTGTCTGCTCATGCTGACGTTACACGTGTTCACCGCAGGGATCGCAAGAGGAAGCGCTTCGTCCGAGACACGGGCAAAGAGGAAAAAAACAAGAAAATCAGGACAGAAAGTGGACAGGTGGTCACCAGCAAAAAGAGGAAGAAGAGCTTGTATCCTTCTTGAAAACAGTCTGTTTCATTTGTCTAGCACTTTTCATAACGTTGTTTCTAAAAGAAGCTTTACACAATCTGATGATGTTAAAAGTGCTGTAAGCAGTTCCTAAAAAAAATGGACCAAAACACTTGCAGCCAATCAGCAGTAAGGGGCGTGTCCACTCATGTTGGGGGCGGTGCCTGTGTTGTTGGTGTGCGTGATAAAGAAGAAGCCATGTGCTTGTATGGTGGGACCCAGTGATGTTGTGTATGTGGAGAAGAGGAGGGGTCCCAGAACCGATCCCTGAGGAACACCTGTGACCAGACTTTCTAAACAAATATTCAACTAATATTTAAAATTCACACTTTTATTTGACAGCCCCAACAGACTCAGTGTTGATGTTATGTGGAGTTGTAAAGGTTTGAGGTGGAAATTCGCTTGTGAGTTGGGTTTCTTGACTTCGGTCCAGTTATGAAGAATGGAAGAAGAAGTATAAGATCGATGACAGAGACTCGGATGAAGAAACTGGAGGAGCGAACAGAGGAAGGAGCTTTGGAGGTAAGAATATTTTCATTGAACCTGATTCATTATAATAGAATTATACCTATTCCCAAGTGAAAACCATTCTAATATTATGTACTATTATTAATCTAACTGTGTGGTAAGGATTGCAGTGAGCTTAGAACAGAGTGAACCATTTAAAGCTTTAAAAACAATCATATATGGAAATGAATCTGTTTAGGAGCTAGAAATACATATGATGGCTATTGATCATCATTTAATAACTCATATGTGTCCCTAAGTAGCTAAGGGTAAATTTTGTAGCAATTGACTATACATTGTATGGGTCAAAATTATAAAATTTTTCTTTCATGCAAAAAGAATCCTTATGATATTAAGTAAAGATCATGTTCCATAAAGATATTTTGTATATTAACTATCGTAAATATATTAAAAACTGAATTTTTGCTAAGAACTAGAAAATTTGAAGTATTTTGAAAGCGATTTTCTCTTTCTCTTTTTTTTGCATCCTCAGATTCTAGATTTTAAATTATTGTCTTCTTAACAAACCATAAATCAATGGAAAGATGATTTATTTAGATTTCAGATGATGTAAAAATCTAATTTTTTCTGGTTTTGTTCTCCAGGGTCACGTATGTAAAAAAAATACAAATAACAAAACTGTCCAAAAATAACGGTGCATATATATAATACAGCTTCAGGCGTAGAACAAATATTCTGGAGTTACCTTCGCAAACCGTAACTGGACTGTCTAAATCAGTGTTTCCCAAACTTTTTTCGGCAGTTTTGTTATGTAGAAAATCCCATGGCAGGCATTAAAAACAAAAAAAGATAGAAAGGGGAAAATTACATTTTTTAATTCAATAATTTAACATTGCATCATTAGAGTTGGTTTTGTGGCTGTATATCTGAATAGACACTTGCACTTAATTTCTGATAGTCATACTCCAATGGAGTTCACAAGGTTTTTGACGACCAAATGACGTAGAATAATAATAATAATTCATTACATTTATATAGCGCTTTTCTAGGCACTCAGAATGGTGTTTGTGAAGGCAGTAAATGAATCCCCTCACGTTTTCATCAATTTGCGATTATAAAGGTTATTGTAGCTATCTGGGTGCTCAGTTTCTCTTGTTAATACATTTGGCCAAAATCTCGTGATATGATTGACTGACAATCTGAGGATCCAATGGCTTCAAAACCACTTCTTCAGAGCAGTTTATTCGGAGAAGTTGTACAACAGTCCGCGCTGCTCTGTTTGTGAGTGTTTGTGTTGTGGTTTCTGCAGGCCGCAGGGGACGAGGAGGAGCTCCATCACAGCCGGCCCAGCAGTGCAGCGGATCACGCGTACGATCCGAGCTGAAGAACCGTGAGCAGATCCTCAAGCAGCGCAAACGCAAGGCCAAGCAGCAATTCCTGCAGAGTGGAGGCATGAAGAAGCTCCGTGCCAAAGGAAGACAGCGCCTAAATGATGTCATGAGATCTGGCTTTGGTCGCGGCGGCTTCAAGAAAGGAAAGATGAGGAAGAAACTTTAAGAGCCGAATTAGTGAAGAGACTTCTGGAACCGTTTCATCTGTGCAGGGATGTTTTGGGTTCCCCTGATGCTCTGTTGACAGTAGAAAATATTAATAACAGAAAATATTTTTTTTTTCGTTTAAAAGTAATTAATGCAAAAACAACAACAGTAAGACACTTACAATGGAAGTAAATGGGCCACGCAAGGGAGCAGAGCCACACGCCTTTATACCTGTTAACATGAGACCTGAGAGATTAAAATGTTAACTGTGTCTGTGTGAAATTTTATTCCATTTTTCAATTAAATAGTTTGTAATTATGCCTAGAGTTTTGTGGGCCTGGGGACAAACTCAACTCAAGTTTCATGTTGGAAAAGTAGTTTAAATTAATGTATGTTCTAGTCAACTGTTTTAAGTAAGCTTCACAATTGAAAGTTTAATCTGAAGAGAACCCAGGAGCGAACATGTTCAGATTGAAGGGCACTACAGGCACTATAAAGTTTTACAGAGATTTACACATTAAAACTCAGTAACTATTTCATTTAATAACTATATTTCTAAAATTGTTCGGTAGCACACAAAGCAATGTTTTAAAGGTGGCAAATCTGATGAGTGAAAATTGAAAACATTTGACAAAATTCACATTCATTTATGCACCAATAAAATAAGCAACACGTTGCGATTTACTACTAAATCAAATGACACTTAATTTAACCGGGATTGTTTTGTGAACAAATGGATCGTCAGTTCACGGGATACATACCGCACAGATATGGTCTCATTTTAGTGCATAAATACAGGTTAAGTAATGACATGTCTAATATAATGAAATTACTTTTTACGCGATTTTATTTTTAACGCGCGTGCGCCACACGTGGCTTCTTCCCGCGCAGTTATTTTGAAAGTTAACGGTCGCTGAGCCAGCGGTCACGCTACTGTATTCCTGAGGAAGCGCGTCTCTGGACGGTAAGTGATATGATGACGATGATGATGATAATCTAGTAAAATTAGGCGTATCCATGCATTAAGACACAACTAATAGTACTTGATGACATTTTAAAATCAAGAAAGTCCATATAGACTTGAAAAACCTAAAATCGGCCGAAAATATGAAACATGGTTGATCTCCGAAGACTGGTTAGTCTGAAGCTAAATCGAGTCTGGGACCATCATCATGTTCTACGATTTTCAATGTAATCTGTCAACTCAGATCTGCAGACTGGCTAGTGTCAATTTTTCGAGACTGTAAAATCGAAGCTAAAAATCGTGTAGTGTATTCCAGGCTTCAGTTTACTATTTTTCTCTGTAAACATTTACAAAGTGTATGGAGCCTGATGTTTTAAATTGATTCCTCAATTCATGTACCCTTTCATAAAAATGATTCCAGCAAATATGAGAGTACATTGCTAAAATAAAACTTGATCATTCTTTTATGTTGGGGCTAATTATGAAGGTACAAAACTACCGACCCGACTGGGATAGCAGAACAAATGACCACATTGAATATATCTGGCCCTCACAGTTTAATTTTCATTATCAAAAAACTTAAGTGAAGTCATAAACCTGACTAACACCCTGTCCATATCTGAACTTGAAAACTCAATTCTATATATATATAATATATATTTGATTTAATTTTTTTTGGAGGTTGAGTAAGTTTCCAAAATTACAGTACAGTTTTCAGCAAACTCTTGCATTTTACATCTATTGATGTGATATCTATGTGTACTTGTCTTGAATATATTTATCTTAACTGCGGTTGAGTCCCAGAGGAATGTTTTTCCTTCAAGAGCTCCATCATGTGAGCTATTAAAGCCTGTCTGATAGCAGCTGATCCCGCAGAGAGCAGCACTTCCAGCTTTCCAATCGTATGGCCTTCCCGCTCGGAGGTGAAGAGGGCCGAGCGTCTTATCAGCTTTCCCAGACCGGACATAGCATCCTCTTGAGAAGAGCGTAGTTCTGAAGCGCTGAGCTGCTTATCAAGAATGGCTTTGTGTAGTGTGGCCATTATTAGACTGTCAATCACAGTCTGGACTCCGGAGCGATTCAGTTTGAGGAGCTCTCTATGAGACACGAACATTGATGCACTCCGCAGAAATGGATGCCCTTTACAGTCTCCTGTTTCTCTTCACTTGTGCCGTGTGGCTACTTCCAGGTGAAACACGGCACTGTTTGGATCGTTTAGTGAATCGAGGGACGTTTTCTGTTAGTTCCTCTAGACCTGATGATTGATGTTAGAAGTGGACGAACCACACTCATATCTGAGCGTATTTCATGGTTAATAAACACACCCCTGCTTATTGAAATGTAAACAGTTAAATTCTTTTCACCATTGTATCACTCTGCTTGCAGAAGCTGTGCGAGAATGTGCTTGTTTGGACTTCAAATATGTGGTTTGTTAATAAAGATAGCGCCGATTTGAAAATGTGCTTCTATGTTTTGGGACACGTGAGCTCCAGCGCATCAGCGGCGTTCAGTGCTCATACTCCTGCAGAGAGAGCGCCTGGGATTCACCGCTGGATCTGATGTCTCTGGAGTTATGATGGCTGTTGTTGTTTTTATTAAATATTATTATTCAGTAAATAATATTTTATATAAATAAAACTAGTGGTTATTTAGTATTGGTAAATGGTGTATGCGTTAGTTATGGTGATTTTAGTTTCATTGTTCTGCCATTAGATGGCGACAGTTTTACGAGTGCGCAGGAGAGACTTTTAAATTGAAAAATATTAAAGTGCAGTTCTGAGCAAGAAAGTCATTTTCCTTTCAGCGCTGTCATCAGAAATCACCATTAGCAGATGAAAGGATAGGAACCTGTTGACTTTAAAACTAAGTTTGAAGATGTGATTGAGCTGAAGAATGAATGCTGTATCAGATGCAGGTAACCGCAATAACTTAATAATACTCCACTATAAACACAACAATACACTTGTAGCCGTGATATATGGCTGTATATCGGCACGCTGTGATGATCTGCTCGTGTGATATTGCTCACATGTCTGACGTTGTTGGGTTTGTTATGATGTGGTGGAACCAAGTCATGATTCACTATTTATCTCAGATTTTATGTTGTGAATATTGTAGAGCGTTCAGTTTCATTATTAGGAACTAAAAGAATATGCGATAGACAATCATTGTAGAAATAATGTGCATGAAGGCTTCATAAAGATACTGAAGGTAGATTTCAGCAGCTGTTTCTCTTGAAAATGTCTATTTCTTCAACACAATAATAACATAAACAGATCTTCTTCCATTTTAAAGTCAGTAAGATGTTTAATGAAAGAGTATTTCAAAATGTTGAAATACTCTTTCAATTTATAATAAGTTTGGTATGCGAATATGTGTTAAAATGTTGTATTTTCAGCATCATTCCTCCAGTCTTCAGTGTCACATGATCTTCAGAAATCATTCTGATATGATGATTTACTGCTCAAGAAACATTTCTGATTATTATCCATGTTAAAAACAGTTGTGCTGCACAATATTTTTGTAGAAAACGTGATGCATTTTATTTTTCAGAATTCACAGATCAATAGAAAGTTCAAAAGATCAGCATTTGAAATAGAAATCTTTTGAAACATTATAAATGTCACTTTTGACTTTTAATGTGTCGCTGCTGAATAAGTATTGATTCCCAGACTTTTGGACGCATTCACTCTCTTCAGATGCTGGCATGAACCCTGCAAACTTTCCTTTGTTTTCCGGCCTCACCAACATCAAGTCTCGATTTAAACATTTACTGCTGTGGTTGATTTGGCCACAAGGGAGCAGTGTTGAGCAAAGAACCACATATGATCCTTCAGAGGTGTTTTGGGAGACTTGGCTGACACTTGTGTGTTTCTGCACATCCTCCCTCGCTCGGCGTAAGTGGTCTTGTGATTTAGCTTCTTGTTCTTGAGCATGAACAGTTAGATCTAAACCTGATCAGGTCTGTGAGAATCAGATCAGAGAAAGCTCTTCTCACATCCTGCACAGACATCAGATACCACGAGTGTTTCCCTGACTTTTCCTCGGGAGCATTCGAGGATCTTTTCGATTTCTGTTTTTGTTTCCCTACACAATAACATCCCACTGATCCTAATAACGCTGGAGGAATTGAACTCCATCCCTTCGCTCTGCTACCACCTGTCATTGACTCCTGAATCATGGGCCCGACCTGCTCAAGCCTTTTGTGCCACTGCGATAAATCCTGATACACCCTATTAGACAGAAGAAGTGAATGTGCAGGCCAGGCGTTTAGTTACAGCATGTGGCCAGAGAATGTGCTTCCTCGGCACGCGAGGGACCGCTCTTGTGTGTGAGCTCAGCTTGCTTCTCTACTCTGCGTCGGTGACTGGTTATAGAGCAGAGATAACTATGATGTGGTGCGTCCAGCTGTGTTTGAGACTCTAGGTGTAGGACACTGAGGGGTTAAACAGCAGCTCAGCACTAGTACAGCTGGTGAAACTCAGTTAAAGGAATAGTTCACCCAAAAATGAGAATTTGCTGTTAGTTCACTGACACGTACACCATCCATGATGTAGGGGACTTTTATTCTTCAGTAGAACACTAAAGAAGGTTTTTAGCTGAAGCCGTGCTCTTTGGTGATTAACGTAATGAGAGTCAATGGGTACCGTCATTTTGAGAGTCAAAAAAAGCATGTTAGGCAACATTAAATTATTCCCTCAAACTCAGCATAAATTAAAAGCTGCACAACAAACACTTACAGTTGAAATAATATATCATTTCTTTTTCTAGCAGCCCAGTAATGAGAATTAGTGGGGCATGTTAAAGTCTTATTATTCCTAAAAACATCCTTCAGGTTCCTTCATGAGGTTGACTGAGTCTAGTTCAGATTAATGTCCCAAACCGGGCTCCGTCTGCATGTGTTTTGTGTTACTGACGAGGAACTAAAGGCCCGTGCTGAGCGCTTGTGTAGTGCTTTCTTTCTTTTGCTGTTGTGTTTTTGCAGATGTGGATGACTGTCTGCTAGTTTGACTGTGCAATTCAGATTTGTTTTACATTGTACTGTATGTAGAACTTGCCATCTGACTTCGGTGTGAACAGTTGCTGTTCATGCAGTTTTCTAAACTCTGCATTTTATATGAAACAATTATATATTTATCAATATATAGCATGATTTTCAGCATCTCAGGACACTGAGTCCTAAAATAATTTTAGCAATAGCAGCTAGTAGTAGTATTACGTACATTCTACTAAATAGAAATATGTAAACCCGAAGCATAAAACCAGTCTTGAGGGTCAATTTTTTTTTTAAATTGAGATTTATACATCATCTGAAAGCTGAATAAATGATCTCTCCATTGATGTGTGGTTTGTTCGGAGGACAATATTAGTCTGAGATACAACTATTAGAAAATCTGGAATCTGAGGGAGCAAAATAAAAATGTAAAAATTGAGAAAATCATCTTTAAAGTTGATCAAATGAAGTTCTTACCAATGCATATTACTAATCAAACATTAAGTTTTGATATTAATACAGTAGGAACATGGAACATGATCTTTATTTAATATCCTAATGATTCTTGACATAAAAGAGAAATGTATAATTGTGACACATACAGTGTATTGTTGTCTATTGCTACAAATAAATCTGTGACACTGATGACTGCTTCTGTGCTGCAGGACACTGATATGTCTTCAAATGACCAGACCATTATTTTGACAGGTTGCCTTGAATACCTTTACATTTCTGTATGTATATGATATGACCATAGTTTCTCTCAAAAGAAAAGGTAAAATGTTCATGAAGTGACTGTGAGAGTGGTGTTTAAGTCCTCGTTTAGTGAGACGACAGACGCTGAAAACACACAGAGACACGCAGAACACATATGATTCATATTTAAGTATTCTTTTAGCTGCGTAATATTTACTGATAGAAGTCCATATCATGATTTGATTTAATTGCAATGACCTACTTTTGATTAATTCATCCAATCTTTGACAAATCCCATGACATTCTGTGTTGTACAGTAAATTCTGTTCTTACACTGGAGTCCGTGATTCCTCCGCGTTTATCATAGGGTCCTTCCCCACTGACCACCAGCGCTGCCCGGCGCGGTCGAGGGGGCTGGACAGAAACGCTGGACATGTTGTGGAAGTGTGCGGTGGACAAGGGCAGACAGGACATGACCTGTGAGAGGAAGTCCTGCGGCCAATCGCTAGAGAACACATCCATCACACCAGAGCCACAGCAATGATCAAACCCCAAGCAGCAGCGCATGAATCAAGCCCTTCACACCCTCTTCATCTCCAGTCTCTTACGCTCATTAGCTGAAGCGGGCACATTCGAGCATGCAGTCAGACCCTACCTAGTGCCCTACAGTAGAGGAGAACACCAGGAGAGACTGAGACGGGTATCATTAGCGCTGGACGTCTGTATCATCCGTCTGTCTTTTGATGCTGATTAACTGGAGTGGCTTATTACCTCTGCATCCAGGGCAGACTCTTCAAAGACCAGAGGTCAGTTCTCCAGCCAGTCCGAGAGAGTGCTGACCACTGGACAGATGGCCCAAAGGTCATGAATTCAATCCCATATACCAAGCTTCTGAAGATACATTTCTGTCTCTGATTTATTTCATATTGTAATTCTGGGCCCCCTGAAGTGGGTCATATTGATATTATCTGAGCAGGTGAAGTAAATTCCCTAGAAAACTGCTTTCTGTTAATGACTCACATTTGATCTTGAAATGTGTGTCATGTGTTCTCTCACGTGGAGGTGTTGGCCTGTAGAAGTGGACCAGATCAGCGGTTCTGAACCTTTTGGACTCCAAGGTCCTCTTATTGTCCGTTACAACATTCAAATTGTCCCTGGAATTGGTTTTGCTTTCAAAACAATCTATCGACACTCCAAAAAAAAAAAAAAAAAATCTATGATAATTATTCAAATAAAAAATGTTTAATATCAGCATTCAAAAGTTCCAGGAAGTTTTAGGAACTGAATACCCTCCTCTTTTTAACTGATGAATTTACATGATTTTCAAAGATAAAAAATATATACATTTTTAAGGTGAATTAAAATGCATTTATTTATTAAAAATATTTTTTATTGCTTAGTCTAGTTTTGGGTTAGGGTTAGGGTTAGGATGAGGTCGAGTGCACTAGATGCTGATGGAGGGACACTAACTGATGAATGTGCTGCAGTGACACTTTATGCTGATTTGTCACACTTATTTAAATATTCATGACCCATACAGAAAGTCATGCAATTCAAGATCGTATGAGTATTCTTGCGTAACTATTGCAGATCTGTCTCAGAGGCATTTATGGCTGCAGTTCCTCCAGCCGCTCTGGTCCTGTATCAGGAGTCTGACCACCTGATCCACCTTATTTTATAATGCCAAAATAAGCTATTTTCTGTGAAATTGTAAGACTTTGAATTCATTAGCCTCAAAAGGTAAATAACTTTTAAAGTGCAGTAAATGGTGAAACTATCTGTGCTACAAACCAATGTGTTTTAGATTTGTTTGTTCACTAAATGTAACGTGCAGCATTTGCCCAATATTTGTGGAGGCAACTACCGTTCCTTCTACTTCTTACTGAAGATTTGCTAAACAATTAATTTTGATAATCATATATGTAGTTCTACAGGATAGCTGATGTGAATGAAGTTTTCTTAGTTTCTGAAGGAGGGTCACCTTACAAAGACATATATCTAGGATTTAGTTTAAGTACCATGCATTAGACCTCAACACAAACCTCAAGAATTGTGACGAACAAGTGCAAAAAGATGACAAAGAAGTGTCAAAACAATAACAGAAGCCTAAATGATCTATAATGTGCTGGGAAAACAGATTTCATCAGTATTGCTCTGGATGGATTTCTTTAAGGCAACCGTGTTTGACTAGTTTAGGGGAATTAATATGGGTTTTCATGTAGTTAAAACTAATTCACATTCGATACTCAAATGTCCCTTAAACTGGGAAAAAACATCAGTATGAGGTCACTATTTGCTTTATATTGGATGACATGCATTTGATAGATGTGCAGTGTGTTGTTTATTTTTAAAACATGACCAAATATTTAGTTTTTATAGTTTTATTTTAGAGGGTTTTTTCCTTAGGATTGTGTAAGGCTGAGGTGTTCCTCATGATGGCAGATGGAAAGTGAATTTCTTTGGAAAATCCTCCAGGGGTTTAATGAAAATTAGACATGACTGTAGAGAAGCGACTGGAACGATGAAGAAAACATCCGATGTGTCATAATTAAATGCCTTGTCTTCCTCACTGTGCCCACTTTGGTCCATAAAAGCTCCCAAACCTGTAATAGTGTCATCCTGGTGCATTCACAGTTAATCCTGTTTAATTTTCAAGCGTCCATGAGTGTGTACAGGGGGCATGAATCCCTGCGTCTGCCAGCAGCACATCTGAACACACTCCTGGAGACACCACAGATGCATTCAGGCTTCCCTCGGACATCCCACAGTATGATCTCATTCCCAATTGCATTTGACCACGTCCTTGTCGTTAATTGTTAATGTTCTGTCGAGGCAGCTTCTCAGGCAAACGTGAAGTCTGAGAATCGTGCGGTGGGTCTGGGAAGAATCCAACACATGCCTCATATCAGATCATTAGCTGTTCCAGCCTTACGTATTACAGTACACGTGTGGCATCATACAACGAAAGGCCAATTCTTGAGGCACTCCGACATCAAACGCTGTCAGGATTTGAGTTATCGTGCTCCGAATCTGGCCAGCATGGATCAGACAGAAACGAGGATGGACCTGGTGGAGCTGCAAAAGCTGAAATCTGCAGCGAGTTACTCCGCGGCCGTGTGTTAGCGAACCTCTGAGTCGGGGATGATAGGAGACAAAGAACAGGCGTCCTCTGTGGACAGCCTTCTTCATGACAGGACCCAAACTCTGGGCCGCTGTGTAATGGATGAGAATATTTCCCCAGCCACTTCAAAGGCTCTAATGGGTCACTGATAACACTTTTCTACAGCATTTTTGGGTTTGGCTTGGAGCCCACACTTCAGCTGGCACTGTGCCAACATGCTGTAATCCTTTCAGAACGATGCACTCGTGCAACCCTGTGATATATGCATGCATTTGCACTCAATTTTCAAATCATATTAGTTTATCGTATCGTATTAGTTTATGCAGCTTTTAAGTTTCAAGTTTTCAGGCAAAAAACATTTTCAAACAAGAGCAAATTAAATAAACTTATTTTTTTGTACATCTAATAATGTGCAATGGTGAATCATTCACTGAAGACCAGTTTGGAGCAGACGTCACAAATGCAAGTTTGTTTCTCATAGTTTGGACTTTAACTAAATTTAACTCAACAGTAGTGCGTTTGTTAATTCTGAGGGTAAAAAGCCAGAAGGGTGGGGTATACACTCATGATTCGAGAATAAAGTCTGAATTCTGAAATCTAAATCCAAATTTACATTTTCCATTCTTTTATTCCATGGCTTCCGTAGACTGCTACTTGAAAGCTCATGTTCTGCTCGTAGACCAGATAGGCTCCGCCCACAAAAACCACGTCACTGTTTTCAAACTTATCTCATGTTGTCTTGGATACACAAGGATTGGCAGCAGCTTTCTTCTGGTAGTATTTTGGAGTGTATTGATGACGATCTGTCTCGTGTGCACAGCAGTGAACCACGTCTCTGATGTATTATTCTTACATGGTTTAATTCATGCTAATGCATTTGTGCTGTCCTTGTATAAAAAGCTGTGTGTCAGAGGAGTGTGACATCCTCACACCCCTGTTCACATCTAGAGGGTCTGTTCGAAAGTGATTACGTGCAGCTTGGTTCATTTTTAATGGCCACAGAAGGGTCGTGCAGCGAAGTGACAAATCACCCCGAAATTGTGGCTTCAGCTTTTATTTTAGGGATGAGACCAAGCAACCCCATGGGTGATATTGTGCTTTTGCCATGTATTAAAATAAGTGATTTAAATTAAAACGTGTAACATGTAAATGAGATTTTGATGATCATAGAACGCATAGAGTTTCTGATGAATAGTGTGTTACATGAAGAGGATAAAGTATTTAGCTATAATTATGAGTGAGCAGACAGTTCGTTTATTTATTAGTTGCAGCTTTTTGTAAACGTGCCACAGCTGCTCTGAAGGTTTTTGGCAGATATCTGTTTGTTGAAGATTCATTAAATGCATGAATCAATGAAAACGCCATTACAGAAAAAAATACTGCTTTTAGAAGTGAATTGTAACAGTGTTGCAGATTCTATTCAGTTTTGCATTAATAATCATTTCAATCCTTACATCTCAATATGCATTTTTTTCTTAAAAAGGTGATTTTCTTTAAGGTAAAATATATGCATGTGTAGAAACACACAAAAGAAATCTAAAGTCGAGAAGGTTAAGGCAACCAGCTTCAGGAGATTTTTTTTGTTTTGTTTTGTTTTAAGTCGTGACATTTTCTAAGTAGCCCATACTCGGAATTGGTGCTCTGCATTTAACCCACACACACACACACACACACACACACACACACACACACACACACACACACACACACACAGCAGTGAGAAGTGAACACACACACACACACACAGCAGTGAGAAGTGAACACACACACACACACACACACACACACAGCAGTGAGAAGTGAACACACACACACACACACACACAGCAGTGAGAAGTGAACACACACACACACAGCAGTGAGAAGTGAACACACACACACACACACACACACACAGCAGTGAGAAGTGAACACACACACACACACACACACAGCAGTGAGAAGTGAACACACACACACACACACACACACACACACACACACAGCAGTGAGAAGTGAACACACACACACACACACACACACACACACAGCAGTGAGAAGTGAACACACACACACACACACACACACAGCAGTGAGAAGTGAACACACACACACACACACACACACACACAGCAGTGAGAAGTGAACACACACACACACACACAGCAGTGAGAAGTGAACACACACACACACACACACACACACAGCAGTGAGAAGTGAACACACACACACACACACACACACACACACACACACACAGCAGTGAGAAGTGAACACACACACACACACACACACACACACACAGCAGTGAGAAGTGAACACACACACACACACACACACACACACACAGCAGTGAGAAGTGAACACACACACACACACACACACACACACACACAGCAGTGAGAAGTGAACACACACACACACACACACACACACACAGCAGTGAGAAGTGAACACACACACACACACACACACACACACACACACACACACAGCAGTGAGAAGTGAACACACACACACACACACACACACACACAGCAGTGAGAAGTGAACACACACACACACAACAGTGAGAAGTGAACACACACACACACACAGCAGTGAGAAGTGAACACACACACACACAGCAGTGAGAAGTGAACACACACACACACAACAGTGAGAAGTGAACACACACACACACAACAGTGAGAAGTGAACACACACACACACAACAGTGAGAAGTGAACACACACACACACAACAGTGAGAAGTGAACACACACACACACACACACACACACACACACACACACAGCAGTGAGAAGTGAACACACACACACACAACAGTGAGAAGTGAACACACACACACACAACAGTGAGAAGTGAACACACACACACACACACACACACACACACAGCAGTGAGAAGTGAACACACACACACACAACAGTGAGAAGTGAACACACACACACACAACAGTGAGAAGTGAACACACACACACTCCAGTGAGTTCTATAGATTTGCAAAATGTTAATTATTTTACCAAAATAAGAGAGATCATACAAAATGCATGTTATTATTTATTTATTTAACACAGACCTTAATAAGATATTTAACATTAAAGATGTTCACATATAGTCCAGAGAAAATCCCCTTGACTCTTAACACTGTGTTGCCAGCAGAATGATCCACAGCTGTGTTTGTGTTCAGAGATAGTTGTTCATGAGTCTCTTGTTTGTCCTGAAAGGATAAACTATCTGCTGTTCTTCAGAAAAATCCCTCAGCTCCCACAAATTCTTTGGTTTTCCAGCATTTCCAGTATTTGGACCCTTTCCAACAATGACTGTATGATTTTGAGATCCATCTTTTCACACTGAGGACAGCTGAGGGACTCAAACAGTTGGGAAACATGAAAGTATCTTCTGTAGCTTCTGACGGGCAATACTAAATGAAAAATATGATATTAAGGCAAAATAAGAAAAGTGTACACATCAAGTTTAATATAATATACAGACATGTATAAATGAGGCTTTCAGCTGAAACCATAAGACATTTTTCCAATAACAGCACTGAAAATGAATAACTTATTTAGGGACAGCCCCTGCTCTGCCCCCCTGCTGATTGTAAACAGGTCTACTAGTGACACGTTTTATGATGTTTCTGCTGCTGCTAATATGGATGCAGAGATGTGTGGCCCTTCTCCATTGCTCTTTAATTGGGGGTCATTTAAGCAAGTCTATGAACATGCTTTTGTTACCGTAATCTCTGGATGGTTTCCAGACCGGCTGTGTCAATACCAGAGGCGGAAACCTCATTTCTGGCCCGCTCGCTCTTACACAGGACGTTGTGTTATGTTGGTGACAAGACTTTGCTGTACAGATTTGGGGAAACAGAGGCACTGCATTTCAGATGCTTGACCCGGAGTCTTCTACAGGTAATAACCTGTCTGGTAAATAAGTATTGAAATGCAGTTGAATGGCATGTGTGAAAACAGGTTTAACAGTAGAGATCTTTTAATTACGGTTGTCATTTTAGTGCAATTTATAATGACTCTAATTATGTTTTTTTTACCATTGCAAACAAATCCAGCTTTAAGTATCACCTTCATGTTTATGCAAATGAGTGTAGATGCAGGACACGTTCAAAAACAAACTGAATACAGTGGAATGTGTCAGTGGAAGGAGAGGTCAAAGTTGAAAATCGTTTTGTGGCTCGACACTAGGGCTGTGCAATTAATCGAAATCGAATCGAAATCGCGATTTGAGACGTTGTGATTTGCTAATCGCAAAAACCTCTGATGTGGACGCGATATTACTCTGTTCCAGAGCGTATGCATGACTGCAGCCTTGAGTGACAGTCTTACTAACCAATAGAGTGAGTGCACCTCCGTTCTCCCCAATCAGCTCTGCTCTAGCCAACTGTGTAAACGCCCACCATTAAAGAAACAAAAACAATGGAAAGCTGGAGAGAGACCGAGTTGGATTATGGCGTCTACAAGGTCAGTTAGGTAAAATAAAACTAAAGAAAAACATTATGTAAATTAAGCTTTGAAAAGACGGACAAAGAACAAAAAAGATAATTTACAAGAGCTGCGTCACAATCGAGTGGCAACCTCCCGCTCCCTCTCTTGAAACCAACAAGGAAGTGACTAAAACTGTAATTCATCGACTGGCCTCTTGAGGCTGACTGCAAAAGAGAGTCAGTCCCATAGACTCCCCATGTTAAAATGCCCAACTTGACAGCAGAAAAAAACATGTTTACAGCCTGGTGCAAAAAATTATTTTGGTCTATATAGCTCATTTTACCCTTCATGACAACTGTGGGCGGGGCTAATTTTTTTTTATTACTCCTCCATTTAATCTGTCAGTATGGATGAGACTCGACGCACGCGCACAACCTTCGTCAGCTCGAGCCTGGCTCTGCGTTTAAAAAGAATGTAAATTCAATCTAACTGCTTGATAATTTCACTTGAATGAAGTCGAGCCTGTCTGCGGTTTAGTTCAGATTAATATTTTATTAGGCTGATTTGCAAGATCAGTAATTTTCTAAAAAATAAAATAAAAATAAAAGGCATTTTTAATAAAAGGCAGAGTCTGTGCTATTTGAACTGTAAAGTTGTTTAAATCAGTTTATGCTGTCGTTTTACAGTTCCTAAACAATGCGAATTCACAAAACATTCTTAAGGAAAAAAATTCTTAACTGCATTTTCTTCTTTTTAAAAGTTAAAAGAAGTTAATTTTTGTAATTAAATGATGTAATTTAGTTGCATGTAAGTAGTTACTCCCCAGCACTGGTTACCCGGAGGTTTGAGGCCAGGCTAGTTGTCGAACCGACCCGCCGCTGGAGGGAGTTTGTCCATCAGTGTGTCCTCGTGTCCATGGGCTGACCCTTTGTGTCCAGGAGAGGGGCGGAGCCTCGTTGGTGGGGGGCTTGGGAGAGGATTCTCCAAACATTCTGCATGCGGATTTGTATTCATTGCACCCCTGCTGCTATTGATATCATTACGCGGGGCTCTCCAGCTGAGAGGAGGGGCCCTGCTTGAGCGGATGGGAGGTCACCGAGACAGAAGCCCTAATGAGAACTGACACTGGCTCCAGGTCGGCCGAGCATCTACCGGAATTCTTTCAGAGCCGCACTTTCCCAGTCAGCGCATTAGATCAAAGATCATTACCTGCTAATCAAAACACATGAGCGTGAGGCTCCCGTTTTTGCAGTACTTTTGCAGGAGCTACCGGATCAGAGCTGTTCGGCCCACAGAGAACTGTAGCGCTAGCTCCAGCTACACCAGAGACTGTGCCTTCAAAAACCAAGTGTTCGACCAAAAATGTCTACCTATCTTTTTTTTGATGTACGTTTATGCATCTGACAGACACTTATCCAAAGCACCTTGCATTGCATTCAAGGTAGAGCGATGAGGGAAAACGCGGATGGAATTTAGTGTATATTACAGAATGTCATGGTATTTGTCAGAGTTTGAATGAATTAATCAAAAGTAGGTCATTGCACTTAAACCAGATCATGATATGGACTGACGCATATGACGCTCGCAGTGATTTCAGCGTCCGTCGTCTCACTAAACGAGGACATAACACATGAACACCATCTCCAGAACTGCTCTGAGAGTCACTTCATGAGCATTTTACCTTCTCCTTTGAGTAAAAATACTGTCATATACACAGAAATGTAAAGTTATTAATAGCAACCCGTCAAAATAAAAGTTTGTTTTAACTTGAAGACATATATTACTATTGTTCAATAGAATGTATTTCATACTACTACTACTACTACTACTATTACTAAAATTATTACAATTTATTAAGGAATAATCACACAATATTTGTATTTGTTCTCCTTTTAATAGGGCTGCTCCGATCACGATCGGCCGATCGTTAATGCGCATCTCGTCAGTAAAGCCGGATTTCACATAGAGCAGCTGTTACTACACAGAGCCGTTGTTAACTGAGAAGATGCGCAAATAGAGAAAATAAATAAATTAATATTTAAATAATTAGCCATTCTTAAACAGAATTTGGTAACAACAAAACGGAAGGTGAGGAAAAAAAGAAAGCATTTCATAGGACCCTACACTTTTAATAAACTGATGTTACATTTTATACGTTTCATGATTTTAATTAATTAGACATGCTTTATGGTTAAGAAATGTAAAATAATGGAATCTAGAAAAAATCAAATGGACAAATTTATAAAAAAAAGGACCCTACATTCATTTATCAGTTCATGCGTTCCCTGAGGTCTCGGCAGTGCTTCATGAAGGATTTGCTGTCTTTTTATTCACACGCACTTCGAACTACATAGTGGGATGGATTAGTGATTGCTAAATCGGTTTCATATTTGCCAGGGGGTTTCTCATCAAGCTGAATTCATGGATTATGGAGACCTTATTTATAAATTCACCACATCAAATCTGACAAAGAAACTTCTCTTGGCCAGCAGAATCGAGGTCGTGTGATATAATGGGAGGCGTGGTGTAGTGATGTGTGTGTGCACTCTGGTTGAACCTGCCTCGAGCTGCTGATCTGAGATCAGACCGTCTGCTCGTCTCGGTCAGTGTGATGTGAGGAGCGGCGCTGATCTCAGATCTGCTTCTGCGGCTGATGTGCTTTCGAAGGGTCCTCCGTCCTGATGGGGGCCGGGGGCTTGAGCTCTGGCCTAATAACCTCAGCTCAAATCCTATTCTGCCTGAGCCATTGTTGCTTCATTAGATCACATCTTCCATCCGAGTGCAGCAAAGTGACTTGGAGATTCATGAGGGATTTGTGAGACTTGGAGTCTGCGTATAGATCGCCCCTTTTATCTTAAAGCCCTGTGCAGACAACAGCAGTCTGCCGTCTCTATTCATATGTTCCGATTGAGAAAACGCCGCTTCTCCTCATTGCTCCAGATGAGTTGCATGGCTATCTGTTTGGCATTTCAATGAAACTATGCCAACTAGAATCGTCTGATATTACGGTTTTTGTTTGTGCATTGGTTACATTAGTTCTAAAATGCAGTCGGCTCACATGCTCTTGATGCTCACATGCGATGCTCTTGGAGATGTCAGTCGTGAGGAAGGACCATTAATTGTTTGTTTGAGTTTCTGCTCCGGTGAGCATGTTATGTCTCCATTAGCAGGGGTTTGTTCCTCTTGGCAGTAGGGGGCTCTCACACATCCTATTCGACTGTTCACGGCTGTCTGGTGCCATGCAGACTGTCTGGTGTGTGTGTGTGTGGAGATTAATGAATAGATGAAGGCAGTGAGCATGAGATGAAGGCTAGCGCTCTTGTTAATCCATGTTGACCCAAATGCTGTTCAAGAGTTATCACTACTATCATTTTAAAACTACTACTAAACTTATAAAATATACTTAGTGTATAATTAACTGGCGCCTTTTGGAGCTGTTCAGAAATTAAATTGTTTGGGGTTTCTTCAACTACTAATACTTTTATTGTGGATTTATTTGAGGAATTTTTTTCAAATGTATTTTATGTTTCAATTTTATTCCTAAAATATAAAAATTATTTACAGCAATGTGCTTGTTTTAAAATTATGTTTTTATAAACAAAGAGCTACATAATCGCATTTCAGTATTTAGATGATTTATATCGATTTTTAAAAGACTTAATGTAATGTAATTTATCAATTACTTCTGTTGTCTTTAAAATATGGTTAAAGATGATTGCTGAATATACTTACATTTGTGGAAACCTAAAACGTAATTTCTGTTGAAACTTGTATGTTTTGAATTTAAATATATTTGTAATACACATTTGTAATTAAGTTGCAATTTAGTGCATTTAAAATATATTAACTGTAAATTGAATAACACACTACAGTTCATACATAAAAATAAGCATTTCTTTATAATATGATGATTTATTATTAAAATAAGGAATTCAAATGCGTTACTATTTCATTATTAATATATTGTTGGCAATAAATTGTTGTGATATTTGAAAAACGCTACAAGTGCACTTTCAGTATAATTACGTGCATTTTGTGATGTAATGTATGAAGCTAAATCACTTTTTAACAATATTTTATAGTCATTTCAGTCAAAATGTGGGATAATATACAATTAGCTTTATCAAAACAAATGAGTTTTCGAAAATGGTTTACTTACAGAATTAATTCTGGTTTAGGATGTGTGGAAAGTTACATTTGTTCCTTGGTTCAGAATTGTGATCATGTCCACCATCAGGAGACAAACGAGTGAGAGCGTGTTTTAATGGAGTTTGACTTCTGAAGAGACTCATTTGTGTAAATAAATCCGCACACAGGTTCTTACGCACACTTCAGTAAGAAGTCAGCTACAGGAACGTTCACAATTGTGTCTCCGAAAGGAATTCTGGTCAGACAAATTCCAAGCGTGGCAGCAGGATAAGGCCGTGGAAAGATCCCTTTTATCTCTGCAGCACTTTTGCCTTTAGTTGATGATACACTGACCTTCCTCATCGATCTCCAGCGGTCTAAGCTCCTGTTCACTCTGATAATGAGACTCCACTGATAATGAGGAAAACTAATCGCCCGCCTCTATGTTGTGGCTGTTCAACCATTAATGACATCTGACTCGCATTGTCTTGACACATCTTGATTTCATTGACGTCTCTTCCTTCCAGTGGTCTGTCACATGGACTCTTGTTCTGCTGGAATGATCTACCACATCTTTCAATGGGACATAAGACTGTCTACGTCGGCCAATTAGCCCCAAAACACTAATAGAAGTTAGTGTAAGGCGATATGCACAATTTTCATACGTGACCCCGGACCATAAAACCAGTCATCAATTTTTTAAAATATGACTGAATTTGTATTTGATAAAGAATATGATATCATATGATGCGATTCCAATTGTTCCTTTCTCTTTGGAGTGTTACAAGCTCTTGGTGCATGAAGAAGATCTGTAAAGTTGCAAAGACTAAAGTCTCAAACCCAAAGAGATATTCTTTTATCAAAGTTAAGACTCTGCCACGCCCCCTAAAACACCTCGTTTAAACACGCCCCCACACGTCTACATCATGATGTGGAAATATTTGCGTAATGCTAAAATGTTGATGCAAAGAAAGAAGGCTGGGTTCAGTAACACGGTTAGTGTTGAAGCAGTCATGTCAGGGAGATGTGTCTGGATCTAGGAGACAATCTGGCGCTTATGATAATTAAGCAGTATTTAATTAATTAACTTTAGTGATTAGAACTCAAATTTGGTAACCATGTATGAAGGCATATTTATAATTTTAACTGAACTTGCGACTGGTGATCTATGGCTCTGTCCATTAAACGGCGCTCCATTTGAAAGCAGGTGATGGTGATTTACCGCAAATCAGGGAACCGGCTTTACTGACGAAATGCGCCTGAAAATCACATCGATATCTCGCCCATCCCTAAATCATATTAATTATTATTAAAAGATAATACTACTAACATACAATAAACAATGCATTACAGATTGATGACTCATCTGAACCGCTCTGATTGGCCATTGCATTTATAAACTCACAGACATTGTCTGTGATTGGTTATAATTCGCAACGCTTTAAGAACGCGGACAAAGAAATATGATGGAACAAATTATACTTACGAGCCTGATAATAATAATAATCATCTTGCTATTTGCAAGCAATATCTCGGACTATTGCTGATACTATGGCCTATCAGCACAACTCTAGGAGAAGTCATAATGTATAGATTTGAGAGTGTTTGCATGTTCATCAGGCTCTTGATATAAGCGTTTTGCCTTTGCATGCTGAAGCTTGCTGACCAAAACTGCCATCGAAACGTATAATTCATCTGTTAGGAGAGTATGTCGCAATGCAAATGTAGAATCAACATGAGAATAACTCCTCAGGACATGCTCCAGTGAACTTGAATGGAGACATGCTTGCAGCTGCCATAGTTAATAAAAGCTGTCTTGTATATTGATTTCCAATGTGCTGCTGGCTTCTAGGTCCCTGTGCTTGAGTGCCCTGATCCACACCACCTCGCTGTAGACCTGTACTTGAAGCCTTGGGAATGGATCCAGTGAAGCAGGATCTCTAGTCTAAGTGAAAGTTGTCCTGAGACACATGTCCATCCATCTCAGACTATTGTCTCAGTTTAAGAAGCACTGGTTCGCATGGCCGTCTTCTCACACAGTTGGGATGACAGTCAAGTTTGTCGTACTCCAGGGGGTCTGTTAAAGTGCCACCAGCTCCCCTGAGATGTCCCAGTCTTTAGCTTGTCCCAGCACACAATCAATAGTCCACTGGAGTGGAACTATCAATGCTTGGTGTGAGACTCAATTTTTCACCTTGTCAAACTGAAACTCAGCTAATGTTTGTCCATGTTTTAAGCCCTGGATTGATATCTGTTGCACACAGGGCAGACTTTTAGCTGCTTTGACTCACTTGCACCTGTTGTGGACCAACTTCAGCCAAACAGTTGTTCTTTGGACTTTTTGCAATTGGCCTGTAGAGTAGGGGTGTGCCATATGTATATTACATATTTTAATGATGTGGAAACCGAGATTATCTCTATAACTAAAAAAAACAACATAACTTGAGAGTACATGCTTTTTAGCCTAATAAGAATGCAGTTGAATATAATTGAAATCCAAGGGGCAAAAGTTGTTATAAATTAGTTAAGCAATATCACAAGATATTTTATAAATTTTTTGCTGTTGTGTCAAAAATTAACAGTTAAAAACAGCCACAACAACAACAAAACTATGCACTTTTTAATGTACATAATGCAATAACATTAACATTAAAGATGGAACCATATTCCTTAGTCGAGGTTTTAATGAACAATCAACCTTAAGCAAACCAATAGTGCATATAAAAGTAATACAATGTAAAAACAATACAACCATATTCAAACAATTAATAAAAACAACAACACAAAAACATTTAAACAAATCAAACAGCAATGACTGTACTTCCTAAAGAAATAAGATACCCTACTTTATTCACCTGAGACTGAAATGTGTCAGTTTAAGAGTTTACAAATGGAATTTCAAAGGAATCGAATTTTAAAATGGTGATATAATGTTTCAAATGACTGGCTACTGTCTGGTTTTTCACATATGAAGATGACTGCAAGGCTGGAGACCAGAATAGTGTTTGTCTGATCCTGAAGTCAAATGCTGAAGGACAGATAAGTCTGACAAAATGCAGATGCTGTTATTTTTGACCTGAGAATCTACTTACTGTCCATCGAGTCAGATAACAAAGACGGTCTAAGAGCTGGTCATAGTTGGATCCATTCAGACACTGTCATATTTCAGAGCGCGTTCATCAGCGCAGAAGCTGCTTTAAGTACTTGTTAAGTGTGCTGTATGGGATGTACAGAAGCATCACCCTGGTGATCGGAGCCTTTAGGACCGAGAGAGACGTGGGAGCAGAACAGATGTTGTTATGCACCACTTAAGCACTTTGATCACAAGAGTATAAACGTCTCCCTCTATACAAGAGGATGTGTGTATATTACTACGAGAGCCAATGTTATGATGAACATGTCCACAGAAGACTTTCCCTCTGCTGTGGTTATGAGAGCGTTTGGAGTCGAACTGATGCTCTTGATTTGTGGTCCCTGAGATTTATTTGCACTGTGCAGGACGGTACAAGTGAATTACATGGGTTCATTTTTAGGACTTAATCGTAAGAGCCGTATGAAGAACTTGACAAATGTAAAGTGTATTAGTGCAGATACTTAATAAACAATCTGTGACATGAAGTCAAACAAATGTGCTCGTACAAATATCCCCAACTAAGGCACTGGCCAACAGAGCATTTAATGTCGCATTTTCTTATCTAAAAATAACAGGATCGCTGCCTCTTACATCAAAGTTCTTCTAGATGTGCACAAGCACTGATCCTCATAGGCAGACTAAACGAACAGAAAGGATTTTTCAAACATAAGTGCTGACCAACCACCTGTGCTTTCATCAATCTCAGACGTTGAGAGATAAGCGTGTGATTTTGTACCCCATCCCAGAAAAGATCAACTCTTTGTGGGAATGACATGGGGAACAAAAGTCTTCTCTCGTGTCAGTCGACCAGACTGGACTTTTTGTGTTTTTGTGGTGTCATTCACTCATATTATTTTTTTGTTTGGTTTGTTTTTTAACCAGACACATTATTACAAACTACAAAATTACATTTACATTTGAAATATTGTACAATGGAAAATGCGGAAATAGAAATATGATGGAACAAATAAACCATAATATTAATTAGTATCATTAGCCTGATGATAATAATAATCTTATTGCTGCGGTCAGTGGTGATATCTCTGACCATCGTCGAAACATGATTCTACGTCTGTCTGCACAACCGTAATCATTACGTCAAGCGTCGAACATGACGTCGCTCTTGCTGTCCATGAAATGCAGCGTAACGCAGACACACGAACAGACTCTGAAATGTGTCTGACACAGACATAGAAGTGAACTCTGTGAGTGTGTGTGCGTTATACTGACGCTCTGCCCTCTGAGGGGGTTAAGAGGGAAAGCAGTCCTTAAAGAGAACACTGCTTAACCCTGACCCGTGTGTGTGTGTGTGTGTGTGTGTGTGTGTGTGTGTGTGAGCCGCTGACCCCAGTGCCACTTCACAGAGTGTTTACATTCTAGCGATAGGTCTTTATCTTCCCCAAGCCTGAATCTCTTGCCCCGAGTTTACACAGTATGACACACACACACACACACACACACACACACACACACTCTTCATATAAGCCTCCCATGGAGACAGCAGAGAGAGGAGAAAGCTGTCACAATCTCATTTGTCTTGACTGTAGCAGAGGCCAAGTTCCCTTTCTACAGCCAGCAGATCTGTTTGTGTTCAGGGACTAGACAGTAGTGTGTGTGTGTGTGTGTGTGTGTGTGTGTGTGGTATAGTTACTGAAACTATTCTTAGGATTTTTACTTTATTTTTCTCTGCATTGACCGTGGAGCACAAAACCAGCCATAATTTTGAAATTGTGATTTGTACATCATCTGAAAGATGATAAGTAAATACATAATCTCTCCATTGATGTGTGGTTTGTTAGGAGGACAATATTTGGCCGAGATACAACTATTTGAAAATCTGGAATCTGAGGGAACAAAAAAAAAGAAAAAACTGTTATTGAGAAAATTGCCTTTAATGATGTTTTAATTAAGTTCTCAGTAATGCATATTACTAATCAAGAATTAAGTTTTGATATATTTATGATAGGATATTTTTATATCCTAAGGATTTATGTTATAAAAGACAAAAATTATAATTTTGACCCAGACAGTGTATTGTTGGCAATTTCTACAAATATACCTGTACTACTGCTGACTGCTCTTGTGCTGCAGGGACACATATAAAACATAGATGGGACAGGATTATACAGATATAGGATTAATACCAGTGGTTTATTTGCAAAATTATTTAAAGAATATGCTAGAAAATGGACAATTATTAGGAAAAGTCTTTAGAGATAAACTGAAATGCCTGGAGATGTTTCATATGCTCTGAGAACAGCATGAATGGAGGGAGTTCTGTGATTGGCTGATGCCTGCTGACCCTCATCGCTGTCATCCAATCAGTGACGAGCTGCTCTGCCAATCCATCATGATAGAGCTGCAGTGAGTTCTCAGCGCTTGTGTTCTCAGTCTTGTTTTTGTCATCACTGTTAGATGACACACTGTCAGGATGTTCATGACTGAAGACCTCACAACATTTTATCTTTATCAGTTGATCATAATGTCATGAAGAACCTGGATCCCTGATTGCTAAAATTCATGTTATTTCAGGGATTTTATGGCTGTAAATTGTGGACCTGTGTAAGTCAGTTTGGATAAATGAGTGCTTCCAAACATTATTTTTTGCTTAGCTTAGTGTCATTCTTGTCTTGATATAAAATTGAAATGGTGTATGAAATGCTTTATTGGATTGCAGTTAGACTATAACACAAGCTCTAGTGTTCTGTTCTCAAGTTTCTTCTAAAGGTATCAATTTCATTTTACAGTTATGTAAAACTTCACTTGCACCACTTGAATGTGTAAAGGGAAAGAGTTTGTTGATGAATTTAAATAATTAGTTCAATCAGAAAAGAAAATTCTGTCATCATTTACTCACCATCAAATAGTTTCAAACTTGAGTTTGTTTCCTTTGTTGAGCATAAAATAAGATATTTTGAATAATGTGTGAAACCTGACTGTTGTTGGTGGCCATTGACTTCCACAATTCCAAAAATACTGTGGAAGTCAATTGCTACCATCGGCTGTTTGTTTACCAACTTTATTCAAAATCGTCTTTTATGTTCAACAAAATAATCATACAGACAACTTGAGAGTGTGTAAATGATGACCAGATATGGAGAAACCATCGCTTTAATAGCAGTTGATAAACAGGTAAAATTTAAGTCCTAATGTAGCAGATGTAGTGACATCTTTTCTTCTGTTTTGTGACACATATTCTAGTGTAAGATTATCAAAAGCAAAAAGTAGTCTCTTGAGGATCGGACTAGCCATAGGCAACACTTGGACATTCCCAGTGGGTTGGTGGACATGTTGGCTAATTGTTCTAACCAGATGTTAAGAGGAAAGATCCTTGGGCCAGTTCATTTAATGCCAGATTCTGGTATAGGAGATAAGAGGTAATGACCTCTAGGATAGTTCTCAGACACACACTCCGCTTTTCCATCACTGTTCACTGCAGCGCAGCATCGTAACAGCACTGTTTCACAAACACCATTCATGTTTTAACTAAAAAGCACTCAATCATGTGATGTCCGGAATTCTGGAAAAATCTCTTATGGGAGGATTAATCAGAACTTCTTGGTAGAACTGATCCCTTCTATGCTTGGAGAAAAACATTAACTCCATTCATAAAACATGAATTTCATAAGCTGGACCTCAAAGCAACAGTCAAGCATGGTGGTGGTTAGGATTGTGTTCGATACATTGATACGATGATATATCATCAAAAATATGAATGCAGCTGCTTCTTTATTGATTTAGCAGCATGTCTGCAGTAGAGGACATGCCTCATTTGAATAAATAGCATATAGACTGCAAAAGGGTTCAATCCAACTCATGAATGAACATATTTGGGATCGCCAAATATCAAGAGATGCCAGAGCTTTGTACTCTATTAAAATGTTCTGCCCAGCACTTTTTATCAATGGTTTCAGGAGGAACCTTTCCATTGCACAAAAAAAAGTTAATTTAGATTATTAAAATGTTCCTCTCACAAAGAAAACATAGTTCTTTTAAGAACTGTTTGTGTAAAGTAGGGGTGTGTGATTATGACAGTTTTTGATCATGGACGATAATGATCCACGATCTGCTTTTGTCGAAATCTCGAGGTATCTTGCTACAGCGCACATTCTATCAGCTGCAGTTCTGGAGCCTCTGTCATATACTGTACAACACCATTCACAGCAGTGTTAACTCAGCGCTAGAGTTACTCTCTCATTATTTGCATGTGCTTTTAAATGTTTAATTCCAACTATGTGACAATGTAGCGTCAAATAGCGTTTAATCTACATTATATGTTCTGCAAAAAAAAAAAGTTATATCGGCGGCAAATTGGCCAATACTGATATATCTGCGACAGGCTCATACAGGCCGATTATATCGGCAAAACAGCATATCAGTCGGGCTCTAGTAGGATTATAAAAAAAATCATTACTCCAGTGAATGCTAGTTGTTATGTGGTTGCAAAGTTACTTTTTATGTGTCAAATCCTGCTCCTAGACAACCAGTGGCTTTCCAAATGGCTGTTCCCTTAGTATCAAGGTAAAAAAAATGCATGTGTGTTTTCTAAAACAAATACGGCAGTCCAGCCTTTCAACTGAAAAGTGGGATTTCATTTTCTACAGCCACCACCTTGGGCAATAAAAAAATTAGCCCATCTCTCGTAATATAAATTTTTGTTGTATAGGTGTTAATTTGTAATTTATGCTGTAGTCTGAAATCATGCATGCAGTCCATCTTTTTGTTTGATGCTTATGCCAGTGAAGAAAAGTGCCAGCATGCACTTTCTCGAGTCCAGAGGGCATAAAACACAATGACAACAGCGAGACATTAAGCGGTATGGATGGAGAGGGCAGACCTACCATTGAGATATTGAGTGTTGGCATCCTAGAGAGAGGCTCTCCGCTGCGGCGAGTCTGTGTGACAGCAGCGGGTCGTGACTCCAGTCTGTAGTGGGAGGCACTTTTATTGATAACATCAAGTCACACATCGGCCTCTTGCGAGGTTCCTTGCTGTCTCGCTCAGTGTGCTGCAGCAGGAGCCCGTGTGTTTAGACAGCCCAGAGACGGTCATTCCCACCAGAGGAAGAGGCTTCCAGACCCCTACATTTAAGGAGATCGATACTCCTCAAAGAACAGCTGGCAGAGTGTCGAGGGATAGGCCTGTATTGATTTCAGACCACTGTTAATACAGTGAGCAGATAGCCTTGGTTAGCACCCTAATTTTTTTTAGATGCAGGTCTTTACTGAAAATAAAGCGATTTCTGCGATACAGCTCCTGTAAGAATGACTGTGGTTTAAAAAAATGGTAATGAAGAGTTGGCAGCTGAGAATTATTGCAGATGGGTTGTTTGTCCTTGAATTTACATCAGAATTAAAACAGTAAAAATAGCCTCAGTGCTGAAGCTCTAAATGGCCGTGTGCTTATATGGTCAAAATACAGTTAACGCAGGTGCCGAAATAAATATGCACTGCTTGTGCTCCATTTGCATGCCATTCAGGTTAGAGATTTTAGTTAACCAGCTACACTTTACAATAAGGTCCAACGCCATGATTATTTGACAACTGGAATAGGAAGCAATCAGGAGAAAAGGGGAAATGCAGAGAAGATATTTTTGTTTTTATGGTAAATGGGAGGTGGATTGGTTGTCCGCTTGCAGAGGAGGTGTGTGTTCAGCTGCTTCTTGAAATTTGTGAAGATCTCTGCAGTTTGGGTGGATTTGCTTAATCGACCAGAGAGGAACAGAGAGGGCAAAGGTTCTGGAAAGTAACAGCAATGTATATACATCTACTACAACTGTGTAACGGAGGCCAGCGAGTAGTGCTGTGCAGGTAAACCTCACTCCCCCATCCTCTGCACTTAACTGTCTGGTTCAGCTCAGCTTCTAAATCTTACCTTACCCTAAATCAACTACCCGGTCCTGCAGGTTTGCCTTATACAACATTAGGAAGATTAGACCCTTCCTGTCAGAGCAAGCAACCCAACTTCTTGTCCAAGCTCTTGTTCTCTCCAGACTGGACTATTGTAATGCTCTCCTGGCGGGCCTTCCTGCATGTACTGTCAAGCCTCTGCAATTGATTCAGAATGCAGCAGCGAGGGTTGTCTTCAATGAGCCAAAGAAAGCTCACGTTACTCCGCTCCTCATCAGGTTACACTGGCTACCAGTAGCTGCTCGCATCAAATTCAAGGTACTGATGCTAGCCTACAAGACGACCACTGGCACGGCACCAACTTACCTAAACTCATTGGTTAAATCTTATGTGCCCTCCAGAAGTTTGCGCTCTGCAAGTGATCGACGCCTTGTGGTACCATCCCAAAGAAGTTCAAAATCACTCTCAAGGACCTTTTCCTGGACTGTCCCCAGCTGGTGGAATGACCTCCCAATCTCAATTCGTACAGCTGAGTCTTTACTCATTTTCAAGAAACAGCTAAAGACTCATCTTTTTCGCCTGCACTTAACCAACTAACACTAGCACTTTTCCTTTTCTTGTCTTTTAATTTAAAAAAAAAAAAAAAAAAAAAAAAAAAAAAAAAAAAAACCTACCTATGCGTTCTATACTAGACTAACTGAGACTTGTCATGGCACTTGTATACTGTTGTTGTTCTCTTGTTGACCTGACTGCTTCTGTTGTTCTCATTTGTAAGTCGCTTTGGATAAAAGCGTCTGCTAAATGATTAAATGTAAATGTAAATGTACCTCAGAAGACTACAGAGGGTAGTCCGGACTGCTGAGCGGATTTAGAGGTTAAATTTTTTGCACATAATATACATGTACATACATAAATGCTCATTGTAATATACATGCCATTCATTGTCAATTTGTATATTGTCATTCCACTGTCCTGCAGAGTTTAGCTCCAGATCTAATTAAACACACCTGAACCAAAGTAATCAAAGTCTTCAGACTCAGAAATTTAAGGCAAGTCTGTTGGAGCAGGTTGGAGCTACACTTTGTATGACATTGGGATGATTCGTTTAGCATAGTAAGTTTGGGCAGATTGCATGCTTGACAACATGGAGTTTCATGACTAAACTTCATGACTTTTAATTAGGTAAATGACGGAAATGTTATGGTTAAAAAAAGGAGGGTTTCCCCACTAAGTCCCCACCAAAGTTTCTTCCTTATGTACATTAAAATCCTGGGGATCTCGTCTTTGTCACCATAAGGTACAGTTATGCTTTCCTTGTCTTTTTATCTTCAGTTTCTATTATCTGTTAAGCTGCTTTGTGTAACTTTAAACATGCTACACACAAATGTAATTTGGATGAAAACCCTCCCTGTCTGCATTGGTGTCTGTGACATGGAGATCATTTGTAGAAGTACCTTGGGATTTCCACTGAAAGACCTGAATGGACTGACAACATGGCTGAAGAGCCTCAGGTCCTTCAGTGTGGTAAGACCTTGTCCAAGTCATTGGTAATGGTAATTAATGAAAGTCCAGACTGAACACAGAGTCAAAAAGTCATCATACTGCTGTTTAGGAGTCTCAGCGTAGGGCATGAGGTGTCATCAATCCAGTGCAACTTCAATAACCTTTGAAGGTTTTTAGCTTGACGGACACGTTTACATGCTGTCAACAAATAATGAGAAAGACAGACCCTGAGACGGCACAGACACACACCCGCTCTCCACGAGACTCAACATTTTCCATATGGAGGAAAAAATGCAGGAGAAGGAGCTGTAGCTGGGTGGACCAGACCAGACCATCCAGTGGGACTCTTACCTTTTCCCACAGATGGCTGTAGGTGAAGGGAATTGGGTGCCTTATCAGTCCTAATGATTAGACAGCTGGAAGTTATTTTCCAGTCCTAGGTTCAGATTAGCCTCCCAAACCCCCACTGGACAATCCAGCCTTCCCATGACAAGGACAGATGGAGATGTTCTGACATGCATTACAATCTGATATGAGTGCATTTTACATCAATGCCATGATTTTACCCTTGGTTATCTCTGGGCCCATGATTTTAACCATGCCATTGCTGTTCATCAGTCTCACAAGGCTGTGCTAATAAATCATTGGACTTCATTCAGTGAGAGCATCCAGGTTTGAAGTCTTGATCGATGGATTCTGTTGCTTCATTGTGATTGTGGAAGTCTTGATGAAAGCATGAGCGCAATAAATTCTCATCGTTATCAGGACCTGATGATATTATGTAGCAGTCCTCCTCTATTGTTAGAGATGTCTTTGTAGTAATCAAAAACGTGGGATCACTTTCAGCTGATGAATGATAAAAACATTGACAGCCAATCAGATTACATCTTAAAGAGCTCAAGCGTTCATACGGCCAAGCTGAAGTGCTTGAAATTATAGAACACTGTTGTTCATTGGTGTGTATTCAAATTGTGTTATTACTGGTTTGTGCAGTTTCTTACCCTCTCAACACTTCAGTTCCTTTAACTCCAGACCCGGTCTGGGCGCTGAAAGCCTCTGGGCTGCAAATCTAGCATTGAGCATAGATGTTATATGTCTACACCGTGATGCATGCCTCTGCTGATACACCAGACATCTTTACATGAACCAGAAAACGTGCTATCTGATGAAGGCTCGACCTCATTTGCTTTCTCTGCTTCACTCACTAGCTATGTTTCCATCCAGCTATTTTTATGCACATTTTGGGATATTGCATTTAAACCGCTGGATGGAAACATAGCATAAATGCGCATAAAAAAATGTATGCACTTAACTAAGCAGGAAATATTTCTTATCCAGTAAAACATTTTTTTTTTCATTCATGATATTTAGCTCAAGATAATCAGGAAGTGACAATTTTGTTCTTTTCAGCTCACTGGATGGAAACTGTCCTTTATTCGCAAATATTTTATGCAATATTCCAACTTTGCACATAAGTTAAATTCGTGGGAAGTCGTGGCCTAATGTTTAGAGAGTCGGACTCCCAATCGAAAGGTTGTGAGTTCGAGTCCCGGGCTGGCAGAAATTGTGGGTGGGGGGAGTGCATGTACAGTTCTCTCTCCACCTTCAATACCACGACTTAGGTGCCCTTGAGCAAGGCATCGAACCCCCAACTGCTCCCCGGGCGCCGCAGCATAAATGGCTGCCCACTGCTCCGGGTGTGTGCTCACAGTGTGTGTGTGTGTGTGTTCACTGCTCTGTGTGTGTGCATTTCGGATGGGTTAAATGCAGAGCACAAATTCTGGGTATGGGTCACCATACTTGGCTGAATGTCACTTCACTTTCTAACTCTGGATGGAAACATAGCCACTGTGACCCAGTTTTTGACTCTTCACTAACCTAAAAAAGAGATACAAAATCACAAAATGATCTTAGAATTCTCCAAGCGCTATGTTTCGACATCATGGCGCTGCAGAGTCAGACTCTCAGTGTTTCTAATGACAGAGCTTTAACTGCTACAGTTTGGCCCAAGCCATTGTTTCAAAGCAGCTGTGCGACTCCCGCGGCAGACAGATTTGCCTCTCGGACCCTTCCTTTCTGAACTAGTCATCAGTCACGAGTCAGCCGCATTTCACTACATCTTAATAAAGTAATCCCCCTCTCGTTTTTTCTCCCCTTTGGAATGCTCTTGTTCTTTCTATTTCTCTTTGCTCATTCATGCCTCTGACAATGATTGGTTTTCTTTTCAGATTCTGGGTTGAGTAGGGCCATAGTTTATCATTACTCCAACTTCCCTCTATATCTTTTTGTAAATCTTTGATTTGCTAGCCCCCTTTCCAATCCAGAATATTTATGTGAACATCATCATCGTTACTTTTTTTTTTCTCTCCAGTTCCGATTATTTCTAAATATATACACACGTATATGCATAATAATGGACACGCCAAATGAAAATCTTTTAAAATAAGTAACCAGCAGGCAAATATTGCAGACAGTTATGCTTAATAAATTGAGTAAGTCAGTTAAAATATGATTTATTGTGCTGCCCTTTAATTTTATCATTTGTTGTAGATCTTGATATGCACAGCCTGGACTGTATAATGCGTTATGGAAATAAAGGTGACTTGACCTACACAGAAAAGTCTTCAGTATCCTTTCAGTATCAGCCGATTTCTTCATGTCAGTCTATCAATAATATAATGGCTTTTTTTCTCCAGTTCTTTCTATCTCTTAGTTCTCTTCACTATGTTTATTAAAGTCTACAATGGCTCATCACATAACTTATAGCTATAACCCTCACCACTTAAACCCTGACGGCTAGTCCAGTGAACCTGCCTTTGAAAAACATCGTCTGTCTTACAACATTTTTCAGAAAGCTACGGTATAATCCATCTTGAGTCACACATGCCTGTTTGGCTGATCGGAAGATGTGTGGGGGGGCACACTCATGAATCAGCCGTTAAGCAGCAGGGACGAGGCGGGGAGGCTACAGGGTTAATGAATTTCTCCGGCGGTTTGGGGGTCGCTCAGGGTCCCGGCGAGGGATAAGACTGAATGCGTAGGAGCAGGTTGTCCAGAGAGGAACCATTAGTCAGATCAAAGGTGTCTACAGGGAAGGTCACCGGTTTCATCCAAAGACCTGTCCTGAACCAGCGACTGCAAAACACTAATAAACAGTTGCAAGAGCTGAGATTCACCTATAAACTTCATATGTGCATTCATTTGTAGAATTCTACTTTAAACAATGCTCCATTTGTTAACATTAGAAGATGCATTAGCTAACATGAACTAACAACGAGCTTTACACTTTTTAGAGCATTTATTGGTCGTTGGCAATAATAGTTAGTAAAAATATAACTTCATTTGATCATGTTAGATCACAGTACATTAGTGTTTTTTTTGTAAATAGAGTATTTCAATTTATCTGACAAATTTGAAATTAACATAGACTAATATTAATAAATTTGTATAAGTATTGTTCGCTTATGTTAATTAATGTAGTTAACTAAAGTTAACAAATAAAACCATGTTGCGTAAGTGTTCAGTTTAGTGATTGATGTGTGTGAAATCAATGTTTTACTTCTAGCTAATGAAAGCTTGTGTAGGGTTGTCCTTAGAAGTGCTTCAACAGATATATTTTCTGCTTTGAGGCAGCCTACTCCTCCTGCTTTATAGAATAAAAACAAGCACACATTTGTCTTTTTCAGTTTTTCACATTTACCTGTTCAGCGATCCACTGACTGCCACTAGAGGTCAATGGTTAACTCCATTTTGGCTCAGAATGGACTGTTTTCTCAAGGGTGACATGTTTAAGATTTAGAGAGAAGCCTCAGCAAGCAGGGGATGTAATTGTTGGTTAAACCCCCTTTAATCCAATGGATTTTCTACACAACTGCTAATTTGTCATGACCATCATTAATATCTGATATAAATACAAGACATTTCTCAACCAAACCGGTTCCAAAACGATGCACTCAAATAGGCTTCAGCAGTTAAAAAGATGGCCACGCTTGAACTCTTTTGATTACACTGTAATGTTTGTTTTCATATAATTGTTAGTTGTTGTTTTTATAATTGTCAGTTATTAAAGTGGTCTACTGTTACTTTAGCAATCTTCAGCTCCATCGGGTCTGAGAAGTCATTCCTCAAATCCATCGAGGTTATTCATGGAGGTAAGCATTAATAGGTTTATGATGCAGCATTGTTCCGTGGCACAGATTTATGCTGCAGTCTGTAGAGTTGCATTTAAATAAACTGACTTCAAGAAAGGATATTTTACATTTATTCTGTTTTCTATGTACATTTTGTTGTATGTACAGCCAAGTAATTCATATTTGTATGTTTTTGACAGTTATTCATAAGAGTTCAAAATTATAAACCAGACAGGTTACATAGTTGTTGTTTTTTTAAGTAAAAAGAAAATTTTACTACCAAACTCAAAGTACTGAAAAAAAGAAAAGGAACAAGTTTTATAATACAAGAAAAAATAAATACTATTAACAGAAAAATCTTCTGACTACAAGTGTCCAAAAATAAAGATCTCCATACCAACGTTTGTTGCATTATTGTATCTCAGATGTCGTAGAAAAACTCATTTTTGAGTTAACTGTGAATAGTGCTCTGAGAATCTCTTCAGTGTGTAAAGATGTTACTCTTGTGTGTACTAAAAGAGACTCTGAGGCCAGTATGTCCATGATACCTAGCTTATAGGTAGGGTTAAACTATCAATCCGTTGTACTTTAAATTTGTTTTGTGTGCTGTGCCACAATTTCCGTATTGTAAAAAGTGTTAATTTATCCAATTAATTTGTACTCACTTCTTGGATCGTGGACATGCTGGTAGTTCAGAGACAAATGATTTGTGAACATGTGATTTAAGTGGAAGAAAACTTCCCTGAACAAAATCTGCAATACCAAAATGTGTTATACTTCAACTAAAATCAGCACTTCAACAGATCTGCTGTGTGGTGCTCACTGACCAGATTCCCATTAGTCTACTGGGTAACAGAAACCATCAAGAAGATCCCGAAGACTTGTTCTGTACTACTGCCTCAAAGTATAATGTCAAAAACAACTCAGATAATGAAATAAAAAATAGGGCGGCAAAAAGATTGATTAATCACAATTATTTGCATTCAAAATAAAAGTTGTATAATGTATATGTATATATAAATGTATATATAAATACACACGCATGAATGTATCATTTTTACAAATATTTGTATCTATATATACTTAATATATATATATAATGTGTGTGTGTGTGTGTTTATATGTACATAATAAATGTACACGGTATGCACACATAGTATGTAAACAACTTTTTATTTTGAATCCGATTAATCACGATTAATCTTTTGCAGCCCTAGGGAAAAAAATTATAAAACTGGATTGGTTTCCTCAATTACTCTGTAACCTTTTTCTTTTTTTTAATAAAAGATTTCTCAATAAAAGGTTGGCATCCTTGTGCATTTGTCCTTGCATGAAAAGTGAAAAGTTCTTTGTCCCTGATATACAGTCAGCGTCATGCAAATATATGTCTCAGGTTACTGTCCTGCTCAAACACTGAGACGTTCATTGCTGCCTCAGCCAGCTGAACCGACCTCGAACTGTTTACCGTTAAGTTGCCTATGCCGCAAACTCTCACAAGTTAATACGCAGGAAAGCGCCTCTCCTCCATGTTGGGGCTTCATACGCTGCTCAAGAGAATCCAGTTAGCTGCCCTCATTCCAGTCGGGCATGATGCTTACACTGTGCACGGTGTGGTATTGGTGAGGAGACAGGGTGCGAGGTATACTGTGAGTATACAAGTACTCGTTGCCCTGCAGGCCGGCCGTCGGCGACTGGATTCCTGCACTTGGACTGCATTGGCGGCCCAGTGATTGATGGGACATGGAACCCTGGTACATGGCATGAGTGTCGCCCAGCTGCGGTGAGGCGTGGCCTGCGACGCCGCTTAATCTGGACATGAGGGGTCCTGAGGTGAAGTGAGCTGAGAAGTGCTGGTAGGGCAGTCGCTCCATCTGCTGCATGGTGGTCACCGAGCAGCCGGCGTAAGGTGAGATTCCCGTCCAGGTGTTGCAGCTGATGTCTTCCAGGCTGGGCACAGGCTCGGTGGACTGCGACGCACTGGCGTACATGCACGCCTGCCGCTGACTGGACTCGGCCCTGTAGGGGGCGCCACTGAGACCCAGAGACTGAGAGTAGCTCACGGGCCGATAGTAGTGATCATCCTGGCTGGATGAGGTTTCCACAAAGGTCTTCTTGTACGAGTGCTCTCCCACGTGACAGTCATCCTCAACTGCACATGGACAAAATGGGATGAAAATTAGGGTTGTGGCGATATGCGATGGTATCATTTATTTACAATAGTCAGAGATATCGCCTGTGGCTGATGCCACTGATGATAGAAAAATTATTATTATTATCATCAGGCTAGTAATACTACCTAATTAATATTGGGGCATATTTGTTCCATTTAAATTTATTTTTCTGCATTTTTACAGCATTGCGCGTTATAACCAATCACACACGATTATGTTGAGCTTATGAACTGCAGTAGCCAATCAGAGGTGTTCAGATGAGTCATCGCTGAAGCACCGGAGTTTTATTGTTCATTGTGCGCTCGCTAATTGAAGTCTGTTGTACAGATTCTCTCATCATAAACAATGAAGTGCAGATGTAAGTATAAGAGATTTATTCATCATACAGTGTACATAGCTTCACTGATTATAACGGGAGTGTTTGCATCTACTCTTGCTAGACTGAAGTCAGTGATGATGTTCTTTGGTAATGTAAATGTTTATGTAGCTGCTTTTTGAATAACTGAGGAAATGTAAGCTTTATGATTAGTATCTTGCAATGTCTCTATTGAACTGTTATGTTAAATACAAATTAAGTCATATTAAAACATTAGGCTTATTTTAGCCTTACGCTCCAGCAAAGAAACTTAGTAAATAAATAATTAAATAAAATAGCAGGATAATATTTTGTATCGGTGATCTCACAGACAGACGATAGTACGATATGACACATGAGCATATTACCCAATTCTAATGGAAATTAATTCAGTGCTAGTTTCCCTGCCATATTCCAGGAGACCCAGCATTTCACACACATTTTGGCACACTCATTTCAGGTTTTGGAGTCTCTACTGATGAGCTGATGGCCTGACTCAGGTGTGTTTGATTAAAGTGATAGTTCACCCAATTCTGTCATTAATTACCTGCCATCATCATGTTGATTAAAGTCATTATTTTTGTTTTCTTTGCGCACAAAAAGTATTCTCGTAGCTTCATAAAATTGTGTTTAATCCACTAATGTCACATGGACTATTTTACAAATGTCCTCACTGCATTTCTGGGTCTGGGAATATTTCGGTTGCATTGCTGTCTATGGAGAGTCGTCAGCTCTTGGATTTTATCAACAATATCTTAATTTGTGTTCCGAAGATGAACAAAGGTGTTACTGGTTTGGAATGATATGAGGGTGAGTTATTAATGACAAAAGTTTAATTTTTGGGTGAACCCTCCTTTTAAAGAGATATGCAGGCTCCAGGAACATGACTGGGAACAACTGATCTTGAAAATAAAAGCTACTATTTCAAGAATTGAACAGATAGACCCACCTTTCCTCTTGATGCAGTGATAGTCTTGGCTGTGTTCGTGGGGCAGAGGATAAGAGCTCGACTGAGGGAGCAGATCTTGCGAAGTGCTTGTGACCCCGTTCTCGCAGGAGTACTGAGAGCTCATGCCGCTGGGAGTAGACAGAACTTGGACGTCCCCGGCGAACGGACTCTGGCTGGTGCCGACCCGCTGACGTACGGTACTGCGAGGGACCACTGGATACTCCTTGGTGCTTCGGAAAACAGAAAGGACTTTGTGAGACATTTCATTGCATGCATTTCCATGTTGTCTTTCATTGAGGGATCTTGAAACCATTACATTGGTAACTAACCACATCCACCATCGATGCGCAGCTATGTGTTAGAATAATCTCTTCACCATATGTCTGCGATGGGAGCTTTTCCATGCCAATTAATCAGCAAAAGTTGCAAGAGGCACTTTGCATTAATTCCTACGCTATTTCTTTTGAACCACTGACCTGGTTTTCCGTTGGTCCGAGTTTAACTAAGACCAGACCTGCTACGTCTCAGTGTTTGACAGTGGAGGACAGATAGGATATCAGGACCTTTGACTTCTACACAGCACCACAGAGGAGTTTCTTTTGTCCTCTCTGCATTTTTATGATGCATTACTTTTTGCTTTATAACGAGTAGCAGCTTTCTTGATTGTTTGCCACATCGGACGAAAGCATCTGCTGAATGCATAAAGTCATGTTAATAGCAGTGCCGTGTAACGTATTCAGTAGAAGAATCGTGCAAGCTTTAGTTGGGTCTTAAAGTCTTCAGGACATTATCTGGAAACTCAATAGAAGGCTCTCATGGGAGACATTAGTCAGTTCTTTCTTCGCTTGTTTGAAAGTAACAACAGACAAAGTTAACTACGGCATGGAAAGAGCATTGCCATTTTTTCCTAGTATATCAAGAAGTCTGTCATTTTGGAGTGGACAATGCCTGTGTTGGCTGCTGTGGGCCCTCCGACCAGATTTTCTGCTTTGAAAATGTGTTTTTCCACACTCTATACAGCAGTCATCTGGAGAAAATAAGAACACGAGCCATGTGGTCGTTGCCTCCAACGGACCAACTATATCAGAACTGCAGACAACTCTTCTGGAGCTACACAGAGCTGAAAGAGAGATTGCCATGTGGATGGTTTTCAAGAGGAACACTCGCATGACAAGTGTCCCCTCAGTCAAGAGTGTCACTGGTTTGTGTCTGCTGTGCATGGACCAATACTGTCTTGTTTAGTTTAGTTTTAATCTGACTGCCCATCTGAAGATGCTGGTCAATTCTCCTGTCAATGCGAGCACATTTGGAGGTGCTATCTGTAAGACCTATATAAAGAGGGAGCTTCTAACCTGAGCTGATGGCTGCTGTTTGTTTATGGCTATAAGTAACTCCAGGCAAGCACTCGCTCATGTAAGTGTCACTTCGCAGATTTAGACTCACCTCTGCATTCTTGACATGCGATGCAGCTCCAGATCGTCACTTCCACGAAAGCCCTTTGCGAAGGGATTGTTCTCGATCTTCAGTTGGGTGATCTGTAAAACAGCCAACACAACAGTGTTACCTTGCATGTATACGCTATTTAAATACTGCCATAGTCTCTTTTTTCACTTGAAACAAACGATGAGATTCTCAGCCGGATTTGAACTCCAGACATCTTGTTATTAATGGCATGAAAGCATGCTGTGACATCTTGGAGCCCACAAGACATTGTTTCATTTCTACTCCTAAACTAATCATCTTGGCAGAGTAAAAGAGAATTCAAAAGGTGATTTATAGTTGATTGGCTTCTGCCTCCTTTTTTATTGTTTGCAGTAATGCATTCATGAATTTGCACTGAACAATGCATAGACCATTTCTGTTCAGTCTTGTCTTTGAAACCATATCTAATGGAGTGTTTTAATGCACAATGTCTGTTAAGGAGCATAATGAGCTGCCCTGTGTATAAATTGACAAATTATCCTAGTGGTTTTCTGGGATGGTCAGCAGATGATGAAAAGATGGATCTCGATGTAACCAGGCTGTGGCTTGTTTGATGCTGCACTAATGCACAAAAACATCTGTCAGTTTGGATAAAGACTGGGGTAGATTTTTGTCTTGACATAAACCGGAACAAAGTTTCTGATAATTCCACACAAGAAGCACAGAAAATAAATGTTAATATTGTCATAGTGTGTGAGATCTACAGTAATATAACATATTTGATTTTTGTAAATAGCCTTTATGCATAAAAAAAATACATTATTTTTGCCTTAACGATAATGTCTCTTTAGTTATTTATAATTAATTATCATATTTTTTTATCCCAATTGATTATGTTGGTCAAATTATGAATATTATTATTATATCTGATTCAATAGCTTACAAAATATGTTCAGAGTGTGTGAAAGACGTTTTAAACGGCTGTTTTTATAAAAGAAAAAAGGTCTTTAAAATTAAACAAAGTGCAAAACAAAAAACAAAAAAAAAAAAACCTTTTGTGTATAAAGTTAATCCCAAGTTTGCTAAATTTACAAAAGCGATTGGGTAAGATGCTAGTATCTGATAGACAGTAACGAGTAATGAGCGGGTTTGAGTGGATAGACCTTTAATGGGACTCCGTGTCTCTGCGAGGGGGTTATTTTTGGTTGTTGTGGTGTGTTTTCTAACAGGACCTGATCTTTGACACTACTTTGGCTCTCACTCGAGATCAGACCTTGTAAAAAATGGACACGTTGGGACTTGGGACGCATCTTCGAGCTCTCATAAACTCACTGTGCGCTTGGCAGACGCCACAAAACCGAGTAGTTTTGTATGTGACAATTTGGTGTCCTTAATATTTACCTTTTTACCGTGAAAGTGCAAACAGAAATATTTCTAAATATGTATTTTCGAAGGAGAACTCCAGTCTTGGCGGCGCTTTGGTTTCATCTCACTGCAGTTACCTTTTCCTCTTTATATTTATTCAGTTTATATCTCTTATTTTCGTGTTCGTATTCAGTATATTTCTATGTTTTTTTTTTCACTTATTTATTTAATTATGCAGGTTTACTGCATCTTAGAAAAAGGAGCATGTCCGTGCCTTATATGCCTGTATTTATACACATATATGAGGTGTTCGAAACCATACCGTCTCGTAAATCGTGTCGTACCTTCTAGTCTAAAATGTTGCTCGTGGTGGGATAAAGGTAAACCTACACATGATTATCCCCATTTGCTGGTTTGTTTAGCTGCAAGCGCATGGTCCAAAAGGTTATTCAAAATCAATTATTTTTAATGACGACACAGGTGCTCATGCTTTTACCCTTTTAAGGTTCGTATGGTTTCTTGAAATTTTTGTAAAGTCTTGTAAAGTCTTAGACTTAATGTTATGTTGCATGTAGGCTAGTAGGTAAAAGAATTGCTGGTTATAATTATTAAATTTAATTAGCCTAATAAAAAAGTAATGAGTGGTGAAAAAGTAAAAAAGAAAATAAAAAAGTAAATAATCAATAGATATCATAATGTTCGTTAATTAAAAATAAAAATTTTGTTTTACAATCAAGGGTAAAAAAAACCGAGCGAGGGCCAATGCATCTCTTTAAAAAGCATCGATAGGCCTTATAAGATCCGCCAAATGAACAAATCTGTGACTGTCCCGGTGTTTTACTCGAATAGCAATCAATGAATAAATACAGGTAGACAAAAGCGATCTGAATTTAAATGCTTGTGTTTTTTCTCACATCAGTGAAATCACATATCACACAAATCTGTTATCCAGATGAGTAGTGTCCATCGTTATCATGTTCTGATTTGCAAACATGATCTTCCAATTAAATGTCGGCTCCTCACATCCAACTTTTGGTTTATTTGACCACAGCGCAAAACGACTGTATGAATGTTACATTAACAACTGCCATTTAAAAGTGCAGAGAGTATGACACAATCACAGATACGCATCTGACAGTCTTTTAGAAGTCAGAAAGAGCTTTATTGCCAAGTATGTTTACACATAAAAGGAATTTGTTTTAGTGACACAATATTCCAGTGCACAGAGACAACAACAACACACAGATAATACAAATAATCTGTTTTATAATAAGAAAATACGATTTTTTTTAAAGCAAATAACGTAATTATTTCTAAGGACACACTGTACATATTGTTTAGGTGTACAGTCATTTATCTCTGTATTTAGTTATTTTTACAAACGACTTTTTTCACTGCCATATAATATTCAACCATGTTTTGAGTTAGAAATATCAGGGTTGTAACTGGACTATATACCAATAATCGAATTTTGATTGCATGAATGGAAATATTCTTAGAAGTATAACAGCTGACCAAATAAATCATGATTAGTGCAACATTTCTTTATAGTGCTTAGTAGCCATATGAACATTTCGGACGTCTTTTATTCTTTTCTTCCAAAGTAATATGTGTAATGTAACAGTTCACGCTGATGTTTAAAAGCTACACTGTTCTCTGACTCTATACACGCAAGACAAGCTTTGCTTTCCAGAAAATCACTTAACCGACTTATGATCTGATCCCTTTTCGTGAATTCAGGAAAAGGGAAGTGAATAAATACATATATAATTGCTTGTTACATAAATAAATAGGTATTAAAAATTCGTATCAAAATAATTACCACCAGTTACAATTAGCGACAATATTTTTGATAGGTGCAAAAATCTCTCCCTCTCTCTTTTTTTCGGCAAAATTTTCAAATCAGGCTGTTTTTGTGGAGAGTAATTGTGCTGGAAATATTAAATCAACCAGGAATCATAAGTTAAGACGAATTTGTGTCACTTTCTTGATGCAGACAATTCTATGCTAATTCTATAATTTCGCACGTTCACAAAATCGATTTTTTACGCCATATTTATAATGTTAAAAATGATCACAACAATTCTCGTCTATATTTTCTCCCGTCTAGCTGCTTACCTTATGGTTTTGGTAAGACGTGACTGCAATGAACGCCGTTTCCGGGAACACGTGAGTGCAGAAAGCGGTGTTTTTGGATCCAAATCCGTTATTTTCATCTGCTTTTACGATGTGAATCCTGGGCTGATATTTATGCATGGAATTCAGGATAATCTGGAGAGAAAATAGAGCGCAAACATGACTGACCAAGTAAAGCAAACCTAGTGTTCACGTGCATAATATTTAAATGATCTTCTTCGATTATAAATAATAATAGACTTAAAGATATTTAATATAGAATGATGCTACCATGCTTGATTTATGTGATTGCGAAGGAACATCGCTAATAACTTATGAACTGTGAGTTTAAAGGTTTTTCTTCTTGCTATCTGCTGCGTTTTTAAACACCTTTTTTTTCTCCAATAACATCCACTCCCAGCACTGTCCCATTTTTCCCGTTTTGCCTTATTTTGTCCATCTCTAAAGGAGTAAAGCCCAGTGCTTTTTACTGTTAAAACAAGACCTTACATAACATTCTGTCTACCAAACAGAAGATTTACAAGAGTGCTTGTCCATACTTAGTAGCTTGTTTTGTAGTGTGCACTTGTCTTAAGTATGGATTTGAAGAATATCACCCAAAAAGACTTTTGTTCAAGTTCTCGTTGGCTATGAGTTGTTCCTGTCCTCTGTGCGTGTATAATGTAGGCTTCTCTAAGTGGATTTTGTCTAAACTTTGCATTCTGGGTGAGCATGCCAAGTGTACACACACATGCATTCCTATTTTCCGTTTTCATGTGTTTTCCCCTCACATGCATTTTCCAAACAACTGCAGCGTTTCTCCTTTGATCAGTGACATCGGTCCACTCCCTCCGAGCCGCTCTGCCTCAACACAACACTGAGACTTGGAAAGCAGGACTTGCTGTAAATTTTAAACATCACTCTCAGTGGAGAATATTGCTTTTGCTCGGGATGGACAGGATGATTTACTGTTAAAGGTAAAAAGCAAAACGCATTGCTTTAATATCTGTGATGTCGCAATATAATAATAATTCACAGTTTTCTGAAGCATCTGGCATAACCCTGCACACTGTATAGGCCTGCCTGGATTAAACAAGAACTGCAACCACACAGCTTTGGCGAAAAGCAGAGTGGGACATATAAGAATATTTGGAGAACTGTATGGATATGAGAGAAGTCTTTTGTGGGACCACCCACGGGGAGTGCAGCATTTGTCTGTTCTGGGTCCCCTGTCGGCCCATTTCTCCATTTGCCCCCATGCTGTATGATAGTCTTTAATGATAGTGAGCGATCACTGAGGGCCATGAATGTTGGCCCACTCTTTCATGTTGCCGACCTCACAGGGACTCCCAAACCCTGCAGATCTACAGCCTTTGTATACCTCTGTCCATCACTCATCACACGGCGTCATTAAATATAAACAGTTTGAAGCACAGTTATCCAAATTTCACCATCTTGACTCGGGCAAAGAATGTGTATGCCTACTGAACACTTGATGAATGGTACTATAATGATCAAAGCCGAAGCTTTAATTTTCTTCACTCTAAAAACATCTTCAACTTGAAAAATTCAAACCGTGTTCTTATACTCACAAGTTAACTATTGCTTTTACTGTGTGCATGTTCGGTAAGTTGTCCACTTGGGAATTATTGTGAGTTTCAGACTCAGACATCTTTATCTCATCATAGGAGTCTAATTAAGACAGAGTTTGGAACTATTGGCTGGTTTTATGCATTTCCTAACAGGTTCCAGCTTATTGCATGTTCAGCCCTGTTTCTGAGACTAGTAATTATAAATAGGTCTGAAATTATTTCAACCACCTGGAACAACAAACCGATAGATTGTTATTTTGGTCGAGAAGCAGAACTTCATTTATAAATCCCAGAGCGCTCTTTTTTGGGGCATGCCAAGAACCACTGCAACCAATCAAAAATGCATTCTGGACAGAAATGTACAACTCGGCTCGCATTGCAGCTGGGCTCCGATTTCATTCTACCAGCTGAGGTTTGGCGACAAAACAAGCCTGATTGACTTCAACATTGTGATCAGAACTAAACAGCAAACTGCTCACAGTCAAAGATATGCAGATCTAAGCACCATCTGTTCAGATACAGACACAGTGCTTGTTTTCTAATCTCAAACCGAAAGTGATATGGCTTGTCCAGAAATCAGAGAAATGTTGAACTGAGAGACTTGAACTTGAATTGAGGCTTGGGCTGTTTTTTCTTAATAACAAAAACCTCATGAGTTGACAGTGCATAAGTCGATGCTATGCTTAATAAAATCATATAAAACTGAAACTGAACCCACATCAGTTTACAGACAGTACATTTATAATCTGAATTTAGTGTTTCCACATCTGAGGCTGTCTGCTGGTGCTTCTGTTGTCACAATTATCATTACGGGATTTAAGATGTGTGTTTTGGTTGTAACACTGTTCTGGCGTTTGTCAGCAGCACCTCTTCAGGGACGGATTTCCTCATCTAGAGCCTAAATACAACACTACCTGATCAGATCTGCATGTGTGACCCCTTAAAAACCCAAATCCTCTTTCTCTGCTGTGCTGATTTCAAACAGCTTCAATCCAACATGTGAGGATTTTGGCAGTTATATATTTGTTTATTCAGTCAAAAGGTTTCAAAGCAAATACATGAATGAGTTATTCACTCACATGTCCGAACGGATCAAGGTGGTTGTTGGTTAATTTCAGCTTCTGGAAAGACACCAGTTGCCGCATCCAATGCGCGCCAGTGGCTGGAGAATCCGGATGGACGTACAACCTTCCCGGCATCGCAGGTTCTGCTTTCCCCGTCACAGACCTGAACCGTGTGCAAAATACAGCATTTTCAGTTGTTATTTAAACATACATTTGCTTCATTTTAAATACACATTGCTTTCCCTCACCACTGTAGTCTTTTATAGTTGAAATATTTTGGATTACTTTTAAAGTACTTTTTTCCCCGTGTCACTGATATTGTTGCTCTCTGCTGTATTGACTAGAAAAGTCACCCTACCTAGATTCTGTTTATTTGAACATGCATGAATTATTACAAGGATAATTTCATTAAAACTCAAAGATAATGTTTTGTTCCCTCAACATGTTTCTTTTATTGCAATCAAAATGCAATCCAGCCTGCTACCTCCCATTTATCATGCATCAGTGCCTTGTGCATTGTACATAATGTCTTTCAAAGAACAATTTATTTGGTTAATGGCTAAGATGATGGTTGATCAAGAGGGCCATTAGTTCCAGAGCTTGCACAGAATGGGTAATTATCAGGGATATTGGCTTGTGAACATCCTCCCTCAATAACCTCAACAATTTAAAACCACTGACCCTGAAAAAGGAGTATAAAACCAGTTCAGTGTTTTCTGTGCAGCAGCAGAGGGAACTGTATGTAAAGCAATGTGAAGGCCATATTTTCTCATCCTTATACATTTTAAAGCTGAAATAGATTAAACTGAAATGTAAAAACAAATGTGACCAATAAGGAACATTTTAATGATCACACAATGAATGAGTCTTATTTAAATATGTGTGGCACCAGCTTTATAATTTGCCTAGGTCTTGTAAGAAATATTTGAAGAAGTTGTCTTTATTACTGGAAGGTGGCTAAGAAGATGGACACAAAAATAAAAAGCAATAACTTAAAACGATTGCTTTAAACCACTTTGAAAGTTTTCCAGAAGCCATGCACTTAAGAGAGAATAAAAAAGAATGTCAGAAATATAATTAACCAAATAAATAAACCTGCATCCTTAACTTTTAACTCTAAATAAAACAATCGATGCCTCACGGACCATTTGTTATCGGCGAACTTATAGCGGTGTTCGTCCGCTGGCACGACATCCATCAGCAGAATGTATTTGGTTTTTGGGTTCAACCCGGTGACCTTCACTTTGAAGCTTGGGAACATCCGCCTGTGGATCAAAATGGGAAAATATTACAGCATGCATTGCACACAAAATGTGCTGAAAATTTTATTAAAAATATGATGGCAAAATAACAAGTTTTGTTTTTAAATGAATGTGTAAAAAAAACCTTGTATTAATTTCAAACCTATATAGGCGAAATCAGTCGTTTTAAAAGCCATAGAATATTTGTTTTGACGTGCTCGTGGAGAAAAGTTCTGACGCACCACAGCTTCAGTTATGTTGATCGAGTTGGATACTCTTTCAGTCGATAGCACCTTCCATAAAGGATATAAACGCCCTTACATAGGCCTATGAGGCACATAATCCAAACATATAAGGACAAGAAACAAAAACAACTGTATGTTGAGTGAATAAAACTATTAAAGTATGCATAAATGCGAGTAGGCGATGAAAGTGATTTTTCATTCAATGGGTCAGATAAGGGTTTCATGTTTGAATGTGTTCACTTTAAGAAATGCATGTATTTAAATACACATATAAAATGGAGCAGTGTACTTTTAAGAAGTAAATGACAAAACTGTTTGCTATCATGAATTCAGAATCATTGAGACATTTATAACGTTAACTTCCAGCGATGATCTCGGTATTTAGCGATCGTTTCATTCTCTCGCATTAATCAGAATGTTAAGCAACAGCAAAGTCGCAGTTAGCAGTTAGCAAGTTGATTTCTTGTTTTCTTTTTTCGCATCTGATTCCTGAGAGGCCCTCTGTTTTTTTCAAAGAAGCAACAATTGCCGAACTACTAACTTCAGTGTTCAATATGTATTTTGAAACACTTCTCTGCTAATAGTGAAGGATACCTGCCGAAGCTCTGGCCTAAAGCACCAGAGTATTGTTTTAACCATAGCTTATAGTGACCTTAAACAGATTAACATCCCCGCTCATTCTACATAATTGTTAATAGTATGCGATGGTAATATTTTAAGCAATTGCTCTTAAAGTTTTAAAGTGAGATCTAAGTTTGGTGTATGTCCGTTAGAAAATGTGAAAAATCTGCATTAAGAATCCAAATGATTAATATTTTATAACAATTAGCATAAAAACTAAATCATGCAGCCAAACCAATGCTTAATGATTTACTGGAATTAGCCTACTGCTAACACTGCGAAATCAAACTCACATTTTAAAATCACATTCGTAATAAAAAATAAATAATGCAAAGTATAAATAATAGCCTACTAAAATAATAAATTATACAAAGATACAAATGTTTAATGTTTAAATTTTATGTCTGTAGCCCCAGGCAAACCTCAGTGTACCGTTAAAGATCAAAATGGATAAATTATAATACAATCTAATTTTTATGTGCATTGCAGCGGGAGAATATTTAAATTAATAGACTCATATAATGAATAGTGTACAATTAGTAATATATTATGTATTTATTACAATAGGCTAATTCGTAATATAATGATTACAATGGAAAAAAAATAGTAATTGTGCATTTTGTTTTTATATCGGTTATCCTAAAACTACAGATGTAATGCATTTTCAAAACATTTGTAAACATGTGTCTTACCTCCCGGCTTTGGTGATGATCATTTCAGTTCCCACTTCATGAAACTTTGCCCACAACTCTCGCTCGTGCAGGTAAACTTTTATCCCTTCCATTCCCTTTTGAAAAGACAGATGCAGACGTTGAGAGTGCAGAATACACTGTAGTGTTTCATTCGCTCAAAATTACATCAAAATGTACATGGAGGAGATAAAAAAAGCTGTTCAGCTTTAAAAATCATGATTAAATCACTCCAAATACATAATTATTTGTTAATAGACTGCAAGATTTGGTTAGTAGAATTATGCTACACACACGCATGTTAATTATACTTAATTTGGGTTAACTTGAGTTAACTAACTAACAACACAGTTGGATTGCTAGAACGAATATTTGTCAAATTATATGTCGACAGAGAGAGAAGTTATTCAGAAATACGTGAACTAGTTGCTGTCAACTATTACACAAGTTCATCTGCATTAACTGTAGTTGCAAAAAGATGTCACACAAAAGTATAGTACAAAAGTAGTTTGTAGTCTCATTCGGTCGGTCCACTTCTGAATCCTCTTCGATAGCACTCGTGTGTCACTGTAAGTTTCGGTAAGTGTTACTCTTGCAGCCCTCAGAACAACATCAAGTCACGAATGTACCACACAGCTTCATTCATTTTCTTATGTCACCTTTAGTTAGCTGTAGAAATGGAGACATTCCATTGACTTTTTTATATACAGCTAGGCATAAATACTATGATACACCCAACACTAACTGCAACCTTCCTGTGTTTTACAGTTTAAAACAAAATGCCTATATTTAGAATACAACAACAAATAAAACAATACGGACATTCCCAGTAGAGATTTATTAAAATTTGGCTCATTTCTAGGGCCAAATTTTTAACTAATTTTTTTGGTAAAGTAGGTACACACACACACACACACACACACACACACACAGACACACACACAGAGAGCAGAATGGTTAAGACAGTAGTTGTTACCTGTTGAATGTAGGTTGTCTGGGATGACGGGGATTTGCTGACGGCTCCAATCTGCTTGTCTGATTTACCATCGGTTTGTACATCTTTAGAATCGGTGTCACTGGGAGAGTTTTGGAGCCGAAAGGTGTCTTCGCTGTCCGCCATGTCAGAGGAGCGAGAGGGAGGCCTACATGACAGAAGAAGAAAGAAATAAACCTTATCACCTTTGTCGTTTAAACAAGCATCTGTGTTGTTCGGCTTCCTCCAGACTATCTTGCAGCACTTTAATAAGTCATTTGATCACAATGAGAAATTCGTATCCTAACTCTATTTTATTATATCTTTAAACAACAAACGAAATACACTTCGAAAAAACCCCACAATATTAATCAAAATCTCTACAAAAAATATCCTCTGATTTCGAAGCATTCTTCATTTAAACACTAGGATACGGTCCCGCGAAAACAGGGAGGTGCAGTATTGATCATTCTGAAAGTCTGCTGACATAAATTATCGAAGTCAATGCAACTTTCTTTGAACACAAACATATGCATTACACATGCACATTAATAATGCTTATGCATAAAAACATACAGCTATTTAAATTATCATTATTTTGCTTCACTCGTCTATGAATTCAAATCCGGTCAAGAGTTATATTCCAAGTCTGGGATAAAATCATCGCACGCGCCTCTGTTAGAGCTCTCTTTGTATGTCAGAAGAACTCGGCCATTGCATATAATCCAAGCTCAATTGTTTGAAAAAAAATTCTGCAATGTTTGCAACATCAGTAGACCACACTATGTCTCACAGATATCGCAGCTCTAGTTTACACATCTGTATGCCGATGGTTCATGCTGTAGGAAATCAGAAGCGATGGCCTATAGTGTGACAACTCTAAATGAATCAGACTCGAAGACACTGGCATTACCTTAAATTCCGATGCAAAAGAAAGTTTTACAAATCTCTGAAACGGTACAAAGCGCTCTTATCAGTTCCAAAACACTGTCGGTTCGATTGCGAACTTCCCTTTGAATTTCACATATACTCCAAGCATGCAGCTCACGAGATTCTGCTCTGTGAACCCATGGATTTCCTCTGTGTCCTCGATGAGGCTAGAATCTTCGTGCAGAAAGCGTCCAAGTGAGTAGCCTATATCGATTAAAAATGCGACTCTTTCTTCATGCGATAGCGTTGGATGTGCACTAATTGCATTTCAGAGCACGGCAGCCCTTCTTCTTTCCTTTATTAATAGTATTCCTCGAGAAAAGAAGCACGGTAACCTCCTCCCTCGCCCTCTCCTGTTTCTCTAATGGTCAAACCCCATGCGATACGCTGGAAAACGGAAGCGCTGGGATGAACCACGTAGGTAGTCTATGTGGACACAATATCGGTCCACCCACCGTTTAACTGCCCCCCACGGCACCCCACCCTTCAGAAGCTCTGTATTCTTGAATGAGGATACATTTTAAACGCACATATAGCCTACAACACGTGCGCATCACGTCTCGTTGTACCACACTGATGCGCTCCATGCATGTTATTGTAAATCTGCATCTAGTTCTCGTCAAATCAGGTTTAAGAAGTGTGCATTATAAAATAAAAAGTAAAATAAAATGTATTAAATTAAAAATTAAATACAGAGAATAATGTGATGGCATACGTTTCTGAAAGATTGGTCTCCATTAGTTAACGATGGAGATGAAACCTAAACAAGACACGTGGATTTCATTTAATATGACGCTTGAAATAAAAAGTTTGAGTCACATGATGTTTGTCCCTGGTTTGTGTGGCTTGCGGCCTGCAAAGCTGTAGTTTCAGAAACTAGAGCCGCTGCCAGCTGCGTCCAAACAACGTCAACGCGTTTATTTCAATATTTTACACATGCATGTTTCTTCGGCAGACTTTTAATAATGCTCGGATTGGGCTGTTTCTCTAAACTATGTTGGATTTTAGCGCTGAGGACAAACATGTGTCCGCCAATGCACTTGAAGATGCCCGTGCTGTTGTTGTCTTTCCTGGAAGTTAGGGAAAGTTTGGTTACAGTTTATTTGAAGGTGTCGTTGTTACAGTATAGTTATACATTTCAGTAATGAGTAATATTAATAAACTACATCTACTTACTATATGTTTAGGATTAGGGTTTGTCTTATGGTTATTTGCATATAATTATGCATAATTTATTGTTATTATAATATTAAGTACATGTAATGTGTAAAAATGACACCTTAAAATTAAATGTTTCCAAAGGTTTGCCCACAAAAGAAACAGATTAGAACTATATTGATACTACAGCACACAGAACAGCGTGAGAACCGGTGTTAGATCACGGTTCCGCCTCATTAAAATGCATATCAATAGCAGGAATTTATTTTGTATTTTGCGTGCTATGCAGTTTTTGTATGCATATGAAACTCACTTTGTTGGCGTGCATATGATACTAATTTTGGCATACGCACCTATCACACACCCCTAAACCTGACAATTGTGTATCATATGCACGCCAAAGTCAATTTCTGCTTATAAATAGGCTAGCACGCCAAATAGAAACCCCAAATCGTGCCATTGAAACACACTTTCATGAGATTCATGTAACACTTTGCCAGAAGTCTTGGTATATGTTCCTTATCGTGCAACCTGTACACAACTCGTGCAGTCTTAATGAGAGCTCACAGGAAGACAGCTAAAGGTAGAACAACATATCACGTAAACTGAACAATGGAGATTACTGTCCAAAATCTCTAGAATGCTCTAGAAAACATCTTACAGCGGGCATCAACAAATGTGTATGATCCACAGATTACCTTGCACGAAATGAAGCACGAGTTAAAAATAAATAAATACATTGCCATCTTGTGTGGATATTTTTGTGAACAAGAAATTGAAGTTTTTTTTACATTTACCCAAACATTTGTAAACGTAAATTTTGCCGTTTAGTTTCCCGCCCGCTTTTACAATTAATTATTAAAATACAAGAAAATAATATGGTCTTTAAAAAAAAAAAAAAAAAAATCATTTAGTCATTCAGAAGTTCTTCAGTTTGTTTTTGAGATCTGAACCTTTTTTTTTATCCTTGCGTGTGGGAAAGATATTTGCCAGCTTGACATGAACAAAAATAATTTGACAATGTGATAATGTAAATATAGACCTGACTACTTGCTGTCTAAGGCATAAAATAACTTTTTTTATCAATTTATAGTTAGGGCTATTTGCTGTTGTTATAAGTTTTACTCTGATATTATTTTCATTTTAGCTCGAGTATAAGGACTTTTTGCGAGCCTTTGTCTTTTAACATAAATTAGTAAGTGTACGAATATAACTTGAACTTTTGAAAAAAAGGCAAACAGGAGCTCTTAAAGAGTGAAATATAGAAAAACATTATTATTATTATTATTGACGCGCTTAATGAATCAATGCTCAAAAGTTATGTCAAATGCATTATAGAATTAAAACTGCACCTTCACTAATGTATTTATATATTTATAATTTCTTGTGCGTGTGTGATTCCTATCTAAGTGTTTAATCGAATGGCATTTGAGCGCTATCAACTTTATTTTTATCACGAAACATATACAATTGTGTGTTCAATAAACTTGTTTAAAAAGACTTACGAAAATGTTGTCTATGTTTTGACTTTTGATTGTACAGGTTAAATGAAGAAACTGGTCGCTTTGCCAATCTCTTCCTCAAAGAAAAAAAACCCGGGAGTTTCATTCACCTTAAATTCAGACAAATCAGTGATTTTTCACATTTTCTGCCCATATTAACAAGATAATATATTGGTGTATTAGTGAGGGATATTTATATAACCTATATTTCCCTCAATGATACATCATGAGTTCTACGAGACTGTATTTTAATATTTTCATACTTAATAAGAATTAAAAAGGAACAAATGAAGCCCGTAAGTTTTTTTTCTCCAAAATTTTGATTTGATTTCATTGATTAATTTTGAAGTTTGGTTTGGCACTGCTTTTCTTTCCCAAGGCAAGTGTCCTACAGTTTTCCATGTTACCAAGACGTCAGTTTTTTACTTTTTATGCAATAACAAATACAATCTACATGAACACATTCAGTCTACATTACTTTAACAAAGCATCGCGATGGCTCACTAAACACTAGAAGATCAATATATATATATATATATATATATAACCTAAGAGAAGACCTGATTTAATCCAAACCTGTCTGTTCCTGTAGTGCTGCCACCAAATGTGTGCATTTCACAAAACCTGGAAACATGGGAAAACATGGGAAAACGCATCTTTATTTCATCTCCCATATCGTCATTATTACATCCTTATAGAACTTACACATAAATATAAGGACGAACAATACTACAAGAGAGAACGTGTTCAAAAACAACAACAATATTCAAAATAATGGTAATAACATAATACTTTATTCAGACACATTATATTTTATTGCTCCATAGATTATTTTTTAGCTTATGTTCAAATTATTGTTTAGAATCCTGTCTGCATAGGAATGGAGGAACTTGTGTGTGTGTGTGTGTGTGTGTGTTTGTGTGCAGGCGTTCTAGAATAGCTATATTACTTTAAGACTTTCGTTCATTATCTTGAATGAGCTTAAAGGCAGTTGAAAGTTGCAGGCTGCAGGATACGAATTTTTTTTATCAACATATTATTTAATAGGATACCATAATGTATGGCCCTCAAGCTAATTTTCACATTTACGAATACGAAATGAAAGGACAAAATATAAGTGTCATGTTAGCACTGTAACAGATTGTTGTGTTTGCACAGGTCCAGAGTGTTCCTCTATGGCTCTCCTGAATGAATGGATTACTGTAATGAAGTCTTGAGATTAAAGCGTCTGCTAAATGACTAAATGTAGATGTATATGTTGAGACTCGGCCTTCGCGTTTTTATATGTTGCTTCTCTGGTGAAGGCGAGGTTTGGTGCATCTCTAGGGTCTCTGAGCTTGGCATGGCCACACATGTCTGTCTGCTGGTCAGCTCAGCTCACCCTCCCGAGGCTGGATGCTGCTCTCTCTGGTGATAAGATACACCTCTCACCTCGCTCTGCTGGGGCCCAGCGCTGGCTGGAGCTGACACATTTCTGCTAACAATCACATCACACACCGGACCCACATTCCGCCTTTCTGGTCCCCTTGGCTTTTTTTCCATTCACTTCCAAAAGAGCCTTCGACCAATGGGTCCGATCCCAGCCGCCCCCCGCAGACAGCTCAGAGTCATTAAAACAGCTCGAGATGTTGGCTATTACAATCTACTTCTGAAAACTTAATGGACAGTCCCTCTGTTATTAACATATCAGCTTTGTACACAAAAAGGGTCAACTTTAGAAAGTTGTACACTCTTGAAAATAAAGATTCTTAAAAAGCGCTTCACAGTGACGCCTCAGAAGAACTATTTTTGGTTCCACAAAGAACCATTCAGTCAAAGGTTGTTTAAAGAACCATCTCTTTCTGCCCTTTTTATAATCTGAAGAACCTTCTTTCACCACAAAGACGCTTTTGTGAAACAGAAATATGTTAAAGGTTCTTTATGGAACTGTTAAGACAAAAAAGGTTCCTCTGTGGCATCGTGAAGAACCTTTATTTCTGAGTGTATTTTATTAGTTACGTATTGTTTGCTGTAACTATGTTGGGGGAAAACACATGGAGAAGCACTCACCTTTAAAACCGCATTGAAATTGTTTGCTGAATTCGAGTTTATATATATATATATATATTATATATTTACGGTTGGTTTGTGTCAGACACGGTTCCTCGGTGTAATATGCTGCCCTCTGTTGGCTGTTGTGTCTCGTCACATAATGTGTCCTGAAGGAGGTCCAATCTCTCAAGCATCCACACTTATCTATTCATATAATAATGTCATTTAGTGGTCTTATTTAATTACACCTGTGTGTTTCTTATGTTTGTCAGTAGAGCTCAGTTCTCTATAATCTTACAAAACCAGTTCTCAAACATTCAAGAACCAGATTTCCACAGACTACAGCTCAGCAGACTTTTAAAACTAAAGTATTTCAGATGGTAAAACACAAAAGGATCATCTGATGGATATTTACATTTATTCATTTAGCAGATGCTTTTACCCAAAGTAACTTACATTTCAGGAATACAGTAAGTGATATTTAAAAAAAAAAAAAAAAGTGAAGTGACATTCAGCCAAGTATGGTGACCCATACTCAGATTTTGTGCTCTGCATTTAACCCATCCGAAATGCACACACACAGAGCAGTGAACACACACACACACACACAGAGCAGTGAACACACACACACACACCCGGAGCAGTGTTCATCATTTATGCTGCAGCCTCCGGGGAGCAGTTGGGGGTTCGATGCCTTGCTCAAGGGCACCTAAGTCGTGGTATTGAAGGTGGAGAGAGAACTGTACATGCACTCCCCCCACCCACAATTCCTGCCGGCCCGGGACTCGAACTCACAACCTTTCGATTGGGAGTCCGACTGTCTAACCATTAGGCCACGACTTCCCCTTTATTACTTCCTATAAATATTTATTTTGGTAATCTAATGCATAAATAAATAAAACCTAATGTGTGAAACCTCATATACTGTTAGGCTGTGACAGAAAAGAGACAGAGATAGTGACTTGCAGGTGTAAAAGCTGCTGCTTCAGCTCTGTGTAATAGGTCTGTTCTGGTGTCTGTCTGTAGACTGGAGAGCTGGTTGTATAAAAACTGTTAAATGTCGCCATCGTGTGGAGTGACAAGGTATCGCACTTCATCATTTATAACAGACTCTTCAGCTCGACGTCTGGACACAGGTCTCGCATTTCTCTCCTTAGTGGCACACACAGGAACTTCAAATGGTTTGTGAAGCAACTGTTGCCTTTGGCTTTATTTGACATTTTGATTTTAATGAATATAATGAATGTATTAACATATCCACACAAAACATATGACCCCAAAATAAAAACCTTTTTTACAAATACCGCAATTTTACAAAATAGTGTTAAAGTAGAAAAATACTGGTAATTCTAGAATACATTAATCTGCTCAGGCATGCATTCTAGCTGCAGAAGTTTAATTATTTAAACGCATTCAAAGCTCAAATCTGATCTGGAATTTGTGCATACGATCAGAACTCCATGCACTACTTTTCATAGAAAATGATTGACTTCTGGTCATGTCAAGTCACCTGACCTCTGCAGAAAACTGTGGTCCTGTCCCAAATCACATCCTAAACCCTCGCTGTCTTCCTCTGAGTCACACTTCATGTCTCTGAGAGCGTCTGGGTCACAGAAAGACAGTGATGTGATTTGGGACAGGACCCCAGTTTTCTGCAGAGGTCAGGTGAACCCTGATACACACCTGAACCAACTTCTTTTCAGTGAAGATTTCACTGGTGTGAACACTGCAAAACATTTTCTTCTGTAGTGTTTTCGGCTTGTTTTTCAGGATAAATATCTAAAAAATCTCGAATCAGGATGCATTTACTTGACAAGTTAAATTACTTAAGATATTTTGTCTTGTTTTCTGAAAAAAGAATAGTTATTGTGACCAGCAGGTGTTGATCAGAAGTGACCGAGCAGTTGTTTATTGGACCAGGATCATTCAGCAGACTTTGTTTTTAATTGTTGTGGATTCCATATACTATTACACCTGATATTTATCATGATGTTTGTGTGTCGAAACTGACCCTGTAACTGGTGAATTCGACAAGAATCAAACAATAAAACAGCAAATAATAAGCACTACAAACAAAAAATTGAAAATTAAAATAGGTATTCTACCAAAACTGTAACTTTACAAAAATACATGACAAAAAAAAACAAAAAAAAACACTGTATTTGGCTAACGAACATTTTGTTTTCTAATTTTATTTTAACATTTTTTTACAAATATATGAAACGATGTATATGCTAATACTTTATATATTAACTCTGTGGCACATTCCTTGGAGTGACTGGTTGGTTTACTTCCTAAAATATTGCACTTTTTTTTTACCAGTTTTACAGATCGTCTGAATTTGAATTCATTCCAGATTCTATAATCTGTGGAGGTACTACGCTTTACGCATTCTACATTTCAAAGTTACCCCACACTCTTTGTGCAGAAGATGAGATTCTCAGAAGCCATCTGTACATGTGATCATGTGATCACGAAGGGCCTCGACCAATCAGGATGCAGCATCAGTCAAAGAAGCATTCTGGCCTTGTTTTTGTGAGTTTTATAGTTTGCGCTCATTTTCAGATCCTTTTAGTGTTGTGTGTGACAATGATGGCATAGCAAATAGTATTATTTTGAATTATATAAAAGTGATCTTGCTCTGAATAAAATAATGATAGAAACCATTTTGCTCTGTATACTAAGGCATCGTTCCTGTTTTTGATTTCCTGTTTAGACATTTTTTCACTCTATTCCAGACCACCCACACAACACAGATGTGATGTAAATCATTTGGAGGAACGATAAACCTGCACACCAGAGACTTTGCC
>NC_081759.1:41633539-41646039 GCF_963082965.1 Carassius carassius
TCTCCCTTCAGATCCATGGCACTGCTCGCCACGGGCGGGACAGCTGTCGTAAGCAAAGTGCAGTCGGGGACATTCGGTAAAGAGTAAGGGCTGTACCGTAACCGGGGCCGCACCGCGTTCAGAAACGGATGACGATGAACCGATGAAGAAGCGGCGGCGGCGGCCATGTACGTGTAGGGATACGGGAAGAGAGCTCCGAAGGGAGACATGGCCAGACCCTACACAGACAGAGACATCATTAACAACTGAAACAACTCAAACATTTGGCTCTGTAAAGTATATGACTTTTTGTTCTGGCGACCAAAAGGGAATAGCCTATATTAAAGCTGTATTTCTCATCAAAACCAGAGGTCAAACTTAATCATATATGGCATAATTGTCATTAAAAAAAAAAAAATCAGAATATGCAACTATATTAAATCCTGCTTTTTCGTTTCCTTGTACCTAATTTATATTTACACCTTTTCCATTGAAGCAAAAACACACATAGGCATGATTTAATTTCTCAGAAAGATGTCGTGGCCTATGTTATGCATATATAGTGTTAAATATGATAACGTGCAATTGTCACCTGAAAGATCCATCAAGATTAACCCACAAAAACGCTTTGTGTATTTAGCTTGATTCGATCATTACAAACTTGACTTTGATTTGATAAAAAATGTTTTACTCTCACACACACACTCTCTGTCTCTCTCTGTCTCTGTCTCTCTCTCTCTGTAGTATTTAGACATATAAAGAGTTCAGATGCAAAAGCCTGTTAAGTGCAGTTTGACTTTTCTTCTAAAATGAACATTTTTTTCTCAAGCTCCTATACGTGTAGATTTCATTAAGAATAGGTTCTTGTCATTGCTTTTGAAGCGAAATCACTGAACATAAACAGGTGCCTGTTTATATATATATATATATATAGCTATATATATATATATATATATATATATATATAATTTTGCTTGGTAGAAATCGTCATTAACAGCTTTCTCTCACTTTTTTTACAGATTAATTGCGACATATTACTGTCTGCGCACATCCGTCAGGAGCAGTTTTATTGCTAATCTCCAGCAACAGTTGTCAGTTGTTCTATATTTGCTGACAATTTATGGACTGCGCAACAAAGACCATTAAACACTGCAAGATTTGCCACACCTCATTTTTTCCCCTGAAGTCTCAAATGTAGCTACAAAAAGCACTAAAATACTTGCGATTGTTCATAAACGAGCTACAGGTTAGGACTAAAGAAGCATCTATGATCTTACCTGCGACGCCAGAACATGTTGCTGAAGGTGGAAGGGCAGCGGTGCTCCCGTCATGCTTTGCGAGGGTGATGGCATGCTGCTCGTGTCCAATGAACTGACCCCTCCGGAGGAAACAGCTGCCAGTATGGGGCCCATCCCTGAGGCCATGTTTGAGAACGCGCCCCCCATACTGAACTGACCAGGGTGCAGGAGAAACGGATGGGCACCACCCAAGTGACTGAAAAACTGCTGCCCGGCCAAACCCGGCGGAAATCCGAAATTGTGCAAGTGGTTTTGATTTAAGTGCGCAGCGCCATCTGTTTGCACAGTCAATGGCATGTAATTTTCTTTGCTCAGTGTTCGGCAGTCGTCTGTTTTGGCGTGATCCGGGCTCTTGAGCTCCTCACCGGACCGTGTGGTGCTAGAGATGAGCGTGACGGGACTCTGCCGGGAGTCCCGGATCTTGTCGGTTCTCCGCTGGACAGAGTCACTTTCCCCAAGCAGGCTTTTGCTTAAACTCGCATCGTGATCCTTGGAGTCCTCGGTCGTGGTGGAGATTTTGCTCGAGTCTGGTCCCTCTTTCACGTTTCCATCTTTGTCTTCGTCGTCGCTATCTTCATCACTGTCGCAAAAATCTGCAAGAGTGCGAAAGACTATTTAATCAAGAGAATCTAGTTTATATTTGAATAAATACAGACCGCGAGACACCACATGCATGTCGTTTATAATCAGTAAAAGCACAGTCATAGGCAATGCAAAATGCACGTGAAATAAATACTAATTTGGTGCCCTACAAACATATTAACATGCATGGGAGATTTGGGGATTTAATGTGTGGCAACTTGATTCGTCTTGACATTCTACTTTACGACAAAACAGATTTGCTGCTCTCTAATTAGCAGTCGTTCACAAAAGGATTCGTGTCCAGGGAAATAATTGGGCGCTTCTGTAAGAGAAAGCTAGATTATGATCTGAAAGTAAATGTTTGTCAAATGCACACACGGCTTATCAGATTCTGGTACCTTTTAAGTTATTCTGGCCAACAGTTGAGACCGCAGGAGACGAGGCCTGGCGAAAGCATTTGAAGGACGCTTGTTCGCCTGAGGAATCATCGGACGTCCCGTTCTCTTTTTTCTGCTGCTCCTCATACGAACGCATCGATTGCAGAGCCAGCTGTTTTCTGTATGAAATAAAAGTCGAAGACGGAAAACTGAGAAACGATTTCAGAGTAAACCACCTTCGTATTGCATTAGAGTCAAATGAGACTATACAACGCGTTCTTGCGTTTTTAGTTCATCTTTCTTCTTTACGATTAAAATGAACCGAACTTTCTGCAATAATAACTAACAGTGTCCTGAACTCGAGAACGTTAAGGAATGCTATTGTAGTAGCTACAGGGTGAAATAAGCAGTTCGTTCAGTCGTACCTTTTTTCGCGTCTCCCATTTCCAGTGTCACGAAATCCTTTTGCAAAAGGATTGTGATCAATTTTCAGTTGTGTTATCTGAAATGTAATAACATGGAAACAATATAACATGAATAAAGATAACTTCAAGGGTTTTCAGTTATGTTAACCAACTGATGCTTTATTATTTGCAGCTTATTGAAACATATTCGAAATGCACTACAGCTGTATGAGTCATTACGATTACGTCATGATTTTATAGTTTAAAGGGCTGGCCTATATGCTTGTTCTGCATTAAAAACCCATATTACGCCTGCAGTGACTTGTCTCAAACTTTGGTATTTGTAGGAAACACGGGGGCATTTCCAGCTCATAAATATTGAGAACGTTTTTATTATCTACAACCTCTCAACATGAATTCTGGCTCCCCACCCTGACACCCCATTTAGTGCATTAACAGTATTTTCCTGGAATCTTAAGGGTTACGTTATATTTCAGCATTTTACTAATAAATGAACACACACACACACGCACACACACATCATTTTTGAATTCATTTTTTCCTCTTCTTCAGTCCCTCCCACTTTGGCTAGTCCTCCAGTCCTTCCTCCCTCCCTCTTCTCATTCTTACACACACACACACACACACACACACACACACACACACACACACACACACACACAGGTTTACGTGAACAAACTGTTGAAGATCTTCTGATTTTTTTACTCATATAAATAATTAATACATGAAATTTAACCTGTGTGTCAAACAGGAGAAAGTAAAAGAATGATGCATGTTTGTTTTCTATAGTATTAGGCTTTGCAATATGATGTAGGCCTCACAGTGACACAGCTAATATTGTGGAAATGCACTGCATAATAATAATATGTTCTAGACAAAAGTACTGAAAGCACCAATCATTACTTCTCCTGTAAGGCCACGGTGTATGCTATTAAATATTCAGCGCAGCAGGTTAAGAGTTGAGTCAGATCCCACACACAAACTTAAGACCAACCTTATCGTTCTGGTAGGCAGTGACAGCAATGAAATCTGTCTCGGGGAACACGTAGGTCCTGAACGTGCTGTATGGGAGTTTCAGTATGTCGTTGGCTCTCACAATGTGAAATCTTGGCTGGTATTTGTGCATGGAGTTTAGTATCGTCTGAAATATAAATACGTATTTATACTATTTATAAAAAAAAATAGTTGACTTTCAGTAACATTTAAATAAACAGTAAAAAAAAAAATCTTACATAGTGGGCACACTTTCTGCATGCTTTTAGCTCACTGACAAGTCGAAGCATGCACCCCCCCCCCCAACTCGGACAGTAATTGTGTGCTCGTATAGTTTAAATTAAATTCAAATTATAGCTCAGACAAGTCACAAACATATTGGACAATGCGAAGTCTTAAGACATTTTGTAACGAAAAATACATAGAAATACATGCAATCACTGAACACACGCATTTAAACAAAAACCACAATAACAACAACAATAATAATAAAGTTTATACATATCTTACACTTACAAATCCATGCTTGTCGGAGATGTTATTTGTCAGTTTAAGTTTGTGAAAATTGACGACTTTAGACATCCATTGCTCGCCCGTTGCCGGACTGTCGGGGTGAATGTACATCCGTTTTGGCATTTCGGGGTCAGCCTTTCCTGCCACCATCCAGCGAGAGTTGTGAAATTTATACCTGCAGTCATCAGCCGCCACAATATCCATCAACAGAATATATTTGGCCTTTTTGTCCAAGCCCGTGCATCTGACTTTAAACGGAGGGAACATCCGCCTGCAAAGAAGATCAGAGAGAAATTAGAGGAGTTTTATCGAGGTACAACGTGGAAACAAATTCTTCACTTTTACTGGATGGATGCATTGTGCTGTCCAGAGAAACATGAAATGCAAAGACCTGAAATGATTTTGATGTGTGTAGATCAAGGTCTAGGCCCAATCGTCAGCCCTAACTCGTCAAACACCCACAAATCTAAACGCAGCGCAGTTTTAAAAAAATGCTAACTCTTTAACTCAACGTTACGGCGAAACTAAGTTACAGATAAAAACTTACCGAATGCAACTTTACAATAATTCATCCGCGTGTTTCACTGTTCAAATCAGTTTCGGAGCAAAATGAATTGTGTACTTGTCTATGCTACATTTATTTGTGATAAAGTTCAATATAGGCCTATGGTATTACAGATGTTTGCATGCATTAAAATAAAACAATAACTTAACTAATTTAATAACGATTACTTTCTTTAAAAACAACAACAACAACAACGATGTATTTCGATTCAAACATTTCTAGGCCTAATTCAACTTGGGTTATGCATTGAATAAAAAACAACAACAACCTTCCTGAGCTCAGACAAAAACAGAATGAACAATAGAAAGCTATTGACCTGTCCAGCTATCTTGCCACATGTTCTAAAGAAATCTGTGAGTCACTCAGATCAATAAATCAATCAGAATTCCATTTGATAGCGACTATAACCTCGGACTGCGTTTCACTTAATTAAATTCGAAGCACAGCTGATTTATTGAATCATTCCAGTTTACCTTCCAGATTTAGTGATGACCATCTCTGTGCCGCGCTTGTGGAAAAGCTCCCAGAGTTCCTTGGCTTCGAGGTGAACTTTTGGGTCGTCTTCGACCTCCTCCTCGGGCTCAAGCGTCTTGAGAGACCGCAGATGCGCGGCGTGGTGTCCCAGTGAGGAGAAGTGTAGGCCGGTCTCTGCTGCGCCCATCAGCTGCTCCATTATTGGTTTGCCCAGAGCACCAGGCAGAGACAGCGAGCCGTTAGGTGGCAGCCCCAGGGCCGGGAAGAAGGGCGGCTGGTGACCCAGCATTGCGCTCATGGCAAATTCCGGACTCCGGTGAGGTAAAAACGGGTGATAAGCCATACTGGATCCTTGAATAACTGGATCTCTCATCAGGAAGCTCATGCGAGTCCAGCCAGCAGATGCGGTGTTCCTTAAATCGATGTGCAATCAGCTTAATATCTGCGCCGGAGAAGTCCTTCACCAAGTCCAGCGTTCCTGCGACGCGTGAGTGTCTTACTTGTGTCTCTAGCTGGATTCCAACAAAGTATCTAAAAGAGAAAGTGAGAAACTGATATCTTCTCGGCTTGTCTTTTGGCAGTGCGCTATGAGATCGAGAAAATAAAAATAAAAGGATCGACCGAGTCACTGAGTGTCAGCTTGCGGCGCGCGTCGCTGTCCTTTGGATTTCTGTAAAATAGACATTCCGCTAATAGTGAGATCGTCCCGAGTCCTGCCAAAGAGATGTGTTGAAATATTTCGAAGCCTCGGAATAATTCCTCTGTCTTTACTTGTCGGAGGTATACACCTTCACACGCTCACACACACACTTTCTCTCCCGCACACACATTTCAGCAGAGCGCGATATGCGGAGCACAGGGTCCAGCACAGAGATATTCCCAGTGCTTCTGAACTCCATAGGCTTCGGTGGTGTGGATGTGTTGCGTGTTTTGAGCAGCAGCCCGCTGTTGATTGGCTCTTTGACGCTTTTGGACCAATTGTGTCGCTCTGTAGGCGTGGTTTTAACAGGTCGGGTGGAGGGGAAAGACTTCAGACTTATAAAAAGGTGTTGGAGAACTCTGTTGCTGCCGCCAAACAGCGCTGCCTCGCTCGCTATTGTGTGAATATGCCAACATCATTAGGACACGCATCTGTCGGTCTGCGGGACCCAGAGAAGCTGAACTTCCAGGTCTCCAGCACACAGCGTCACTGTCGGCCCCTTTTCACGCACAGAAGATCATATAGCGCTCCAGACGCGCGTTCACATGAGAAATTCAAAATCAGTTTTGGTATTGGTTAAGAGATGCGAATGAGTCATTTGGAGATCCTGCAGTTCATCAGCATTAGCGTTATATAGGAAGTCAACTTTGTTCTAGTGAAGTGTTGCGCTGCGAATAACCGTATCTCAGTTTTACAGTTCTGCAGCTTTCTTTTTTTTAAATTATTATTATCATTTACAAATCCTTTTCAAAGCCTGGTTATCAAATTCTAATATTGTCACCAGAGGATGCATATCTAACCATACAGTGCCGCGCGGATCATTTTGGCAGTCAGCTAGATTTAATTAAATGCACAACAGTTTTAATATAATATCTATGGGGTTATCACTTAATATATTTATTAACCTTTTTCTTTCAGTTTACCCCCCCCCCACTCAGTTTCCAGATTTGCTTGAATGAGACTTTACAAATATTTCCCTGGTGTGTGTCACTATATTGTTAAAGACTGCAAGAACATATCAGATAACTAACGCATGCATAAAAGGAGTCATTTTTAAATCACTGGCAAATACACTCGATCAAACTCGCCTTATTAGAAATATAAATGCATCTTTGGAGGAAAAATATCATTAGATAAAAATAAATAAATAAAAAATCAGCATATAATAAGAACTTCAGTTGGTTTTCACTCAGTTATCAGTGGCTTGCTCAATGTTCTCTTTCGAAACGCCGCAGACAGTCGCATGCTACAGTGTTGTGTCGATAAGTGAACGCAGCTCACTGCTGTTTGTCAGCAGCAGAAGACTGGCGCCCCTCTCCAAACACTGGACTCATTCACACACAAACAACAGAGGGTCGTGGAAAGACATCTGAGTTCAACAGTGCCTAAACACTGACTCAATTATCTAGTCAGCAGAGCAAGAGAACCAGTTTGTACATTAATCACCCTTCATCATGTGGCCATACTATACTGTCTCTGCTCATGTTAAACGATGTGTTCTCAGAAGGAGGTATATCTGTTCAGCGCTGGGTTAAATCGCGTCTAATAAACAATAGCGCAGTAATATTTTTTTTTGTGAATGCACAGAGCATGTCTATGAATATTACACGAAAGTCTGTGAGATGATTTGTTTTTGGTTGCGATACGCCTGTGTGCAGTTTGACAAAACTACATTTTACAAAGCGTATTTTAGTTTTGTGCAATTAATGAAAATAACACGGTGGCATGCAGTCTGATGTCCCACTTCTTTTTGAAATTGGGATTTTGAAATACTATTTTCTCCAGATATGTGAGCGCGGTTGTGTGTGTGTGACTCATAAACATAATTATGCTATTCGTATTTATTTATTTAACTCTAGAGATTACAATGTGTCCAAAACCCGACAACATGCTCCACATCCGCTACTGTATCATCGATGCTCTCCAGACTGGTGCATCAGCTGATTTCTTTGTTTTTACCGGGGATTCATTCATTTCTGAATATCCATCTCTAACTGATCCACAGGGGGGGGGGGGGGGGGGGGGGATAGCATTTTTTTGCTATTTTTAGTGAATACCCAGTTAATTGAAATGCAACCTCTGCGGTTCGGTCAGATGTTATGTTTCTCAAGGATTACAAGAATAAAAAAGACGCATGATAGAGCAATGAGAGTCGCTTTGACAGTCCTCCTTTCTTTTTAATCTGAAACAATAATATATACTGATTGTTGGAGCAAGTCAAACAGTCATTAATATGATCCGCTAAAACAGTAAACTTTACCCGTCAATGTTCAGCACGGTCAGTATTTTTTTACGAAACTGAACCCAAAATTTCCGCAATTTGTGCCAACGGATATTTTGGAATGTTTTCTTCATTTTATCTGTGAACAAATCCATTGTGGTTCTAAGACTTGTACATCAAAAGTTAATGGGAAAGCCTTCATGATCAGTCAGCAACAACAGATCATCATAGAAGCAGTAGCTCCAAAATACTGTTTCCTAAACCTTGGAGGAATGTACTACCAGGCAGACAAATCCTCTGCATTCTTCTGAGGTATTTAGCAGTTTGACAGGGATTTTTTTTTAAGAATTGGACTGTAATGCAGTACAACATATAGTAAAAATAAAGGGAGAGTGTTTTGCATCATTTTTGACTATGCTAATTCATTTCTAATAGTCCTGTGGTGTAACACAGAATTTTAAAAATACAAATAACCTCTCAATAAATATGAGTTAAAAATGCATAGTAATTATAAACAATTAGCAAATGATGTTTAAAATGTGGAGTATACTATGTCACACTGTGGGATGTCAGCTTCCCAGAGACATTTTATTTCATAAATGCTATAGTAAATGTTGTGGTAAGTTTTTTTTTTGCCTTGTCCTTTAGAGCATGTACACATATTTTCATCTGCATTCTGTTTCTTATATTTGGTTGCTGCTCTCTCTTCTCTGCATTATAGGATATTTTTAAAAGGAAAACTACATGTTGCTGATTTGTGGTCTCCCAACAGTCTCCATGATCTCTCTATATAAGCTTGTGTATAGATCATTCTGGACTGTCCCAACTGGATCAAGAAAATTAAATAATGGACAAGCTAAATATGAAAAACTCATTTAAGAGCCTGTTCATCTAATCTTGTTATGTTCAGTGTAAATATTTGCTCCTGTAATGAAGTTTCTTGAGGTTGTAATAACATTGTCCTCCATAATCAGTTTAATCTGCTTTAGTGTGAAGTGTATGTTGTCTGTTTTACTAGATGAGGCTGCCACATGTGTCCATTATAACTATCTGTCTGTCATTTAATGAACCAATAAATCTGATAGAGCTGAAGATGAGCTGCTGCACAGGTGTCCATCCATTACTTACTGCACAATTCATTTCAATGCTAAGTGATTGTAGAATCTATCATCAAATTATCTGTTTTACTAATTTTTAGATGTTTTTCTCTCTCAAGAGTATAAAAACATAGACTTTTTCACGCCAAAAAGCAGTTTATATTTTAATATAATTAAACTAAACCAGATTTTTAAAAAATGGCCATTTCTATTTATGTATATTTTCGTATCGATGTTTGTATCAGAGATGCGTTAATGGATACGAGCCTCTTTTTTTGAATATTAGATCTCAAGTGCACATCACGCTGAATATATGCTGCAAAGCGTGTTAAGAAATATCCAGCCCTTTCTTTATGTTAAATGGCTTGAATGTTTAGCTGTTTTCCGTATGGCTGACGTAAAGAGACTTGAAAATGAAAGGAAGTCGATTGCGGTTTTGAGCTTTCATGTATTAAAGTTCCCACAGCTGTTTTGCATGAAGAGGGGAGTGTTTCAGAGTCTAGCGAGCCTGATTGGAGCAGAAAGCACCAAATACGATGGAAGAGAGCTAAAGAAATAGCTTCTCTTGGCTAAACGTGCAATAATGACAGCAGAGTCCGGTGACTTCTAGTTTTTCCCTGACACACTTCAAGGGAATAGAGAGTGTTTTCATTTCTTTTTCACAACTGTATGCAAAACACTCACAACCGTGTACAGTAATGCAGAGTTTTTCAACGCGGTATCCAATCCACACAAAGGTCAACCATCGTTTTCTTACGAGAGATTTCAAATTCAAAGAGTTAAACTTACGCCAAAATCTTCAAACGTCTCTCTATCATTAGACTACAGCGTGAAAACATTACCAAACAGTGAAATTGCCAGGAAAGACTCATAAAAAGTGTTTTTAAATTTATGGAGTTGGGGCGCAGCTTCATGCTTTTTTCTTCTTCTTCTTCTTCTTCTTCTTCTTCTTCTTCTTTTTTTTAGGCAAATTATATTTAAAACGCGCATTATATGAAATCGACGGAATTGCCTTTTTGTAAAATAGTTGCGTGCAGGTGGCATTTTAGACATCTAGTCATTAACTTATGGGAGGCACTTACATCATTCATAGAAACGCTGGTCACGTAGGCCTATATAGAAACTGCAGTAAATGCTGTGTAAATGCTGTAGCTACAACTGGAGCAATTTTAACGTGACAATGTAAAAAAAAAAATCTTTTTAAACAACTGTCAGCATTGATTATATCTCTATTAAAATTAGATGCTCATATTATTCACAGCAGACCCTCATAACACCTTGTTGTTAAATCTGCGAAGTATTTATTTAGTATGCTATTATTTTAACCGCACTGTATTACTGGCTTTGCGGCGCATTAAATAGTTTTTGAAGTGTGCCTTTTTCTCTAATATAATTTTTGGAAGCAAATCGGAATTTACGACAGTTTTAGTTCTAGATAACCAAGCGTAAATAAATAAATAAGCTAGTATGCAATTATTTATTAGCTTCGAAATACCCATTTATAGACGTTCCATCGTGTACCTTTATGTAGGTTCACATATATAACACAAATTAATTGTGTTTGACTCTCCAATCAAAACAAACAAACTCATCCTTTCTCTGATTTCAGCGTCCATCCCATTCAGACATCCAATTGGGAAGCATTCTGGTTTTCAGGCCGGCAGCGAAGAGCCCATAACCTCTCAACACCGGGGTCATGAACTAATCAGATCCACGGCCTACAAAGAGGCTGCAGAGCTGCACAAATGTCCTTGGCGACCGACTGTGGCCTATGGACCTTTGACATACATAGAAAACGAATTGGTCGCTGTGTTAACAAGGAAGGTGGGATTCCAGTTAATTAGTGGCGATTGGATAAGGGTGGACATTATATGATTTGTCCCCAGTTCCCAGTTTGTTGTTGGGGATCAGCTTTTGTGTGTGTTAAATGAGAAGTGAGTATCGCTGTGCCTGTGTACAGTGTGGTTTTGTGAACTGGCGACAGCTTCAGTCCATGGGCAAAGGGTAATCACAGGACCTCATTATCTCATTTTTCTCGCCATCTTTAGGGAGCAAGCCGTAATCAAGCATGGCACAACTCTCTCTCTCTCTCTTTCTCTCTCTCTCTCTCTCACACACACACACACACACACACACACACACACACACACACACACACACACACACACACACACACACACACACACACACACACACACACACACACACACCTCCTCTCTTGCCTTTTGCACCCAATGCTTGCTACATTAACAGTGAAAAGAAATTAGTAGCTAAATGAGGGAAGTGTCTGCGGCATTCTGTTGAGAGTCCATAAAGACGAAAGAGAAGCAGTTAATCGTGATCGTGCAATCCACTATAACTTCTGAAATACATTAAGGATGCTGGTAATGGTTTGCTGTATAGTCGTAAACTACCACTTTATGTTAAAAGTCAACGCAAATCTTTAAAATAAAATGGAAAAAGTTGATTTAAACTTGCTTTGCTGTTAGCGCCCACTTAAAAAAAAACAAGAATCAAATAATTTTTAAATGATACAATGAACACGCATTTTTTAAAAATTAAGGAATATATTTATTGATACAAACTAGTCACCTAGAGTAAATTTTCTAAATAATATTTGATCCTCACAGCAGAACTTCTACTTTTATTATCAGCATACAAGTAACAAATGTGACCAACATTTTAATGATCCATTTCAGATGCATTCCCTACCCTGCAGATATGACTCCTGCAATCAAAAAGCAAAGATTGCCAAAGAGATTTACACCTGTCTCGTTGCCCGAACAGACAGCCCTCAGCCCATAGATTAGACTGCTGGAGCCAGGTTGTCTGGAACCCGTGAGCTACTTCACCCTAAATCCGGATTAAACATGATAAAATGATCAGCAAAACGCCGCTCGTGCATGCATGACGAAGCGAACCTCAGTGAACAAAAACCCAACAACGAGAGTAAAGTGAAATTGTAAAGCGCCAACATTCGTCCATATACTTGCCGGTCCTGCGCGTCTCTGCTCTCGTAGGAAAGTCTTTTATGTCATGAGATTTTGAGACTCCAGTCCGATGCGGGTCACTGGACCCAAGACACTCCCGGTTAGAGGGAGTCATTTCTCAACAAGCCTTTTAAGTTGGCAGGCGAAGGCGTATTATGACAGACTTCCCTATTTTCCTCTTGGAGTAACCAAGAGACCAGAGCCCATGTTTCATTACGTCGAAGGAAACATCTATGACTGCAGCCATCAACGAGATAATAACCTGACCGACTCTTTGATTCTGTCG
>NC_081759.1:41651039-41676039 GCF_963082965.1 Carassius carassius
TTCCTCAGACATACGTGGGTTTATTCTGAGAGCTGATTCAAATACAGTAGCTGACGGTGAGGCGAAGAAAAAAAAAGCATTGAAAAATATTTTGATTTAAAAAACGTATTCCTTCAACCTTCACTCAAATTGCATGCAAACGATTTCAGCAGACCATAAAATCCTAGACATGAAGGTTTCATTAGTCTTTGTTACCGTAATGGTATGGGCCATCTTGTGACATGCTATTTTCCTATTTAATACTGTAAAGCTGCTTGTATTCTTAAAAGCACTATATAAATAAAGGTGACTTGACTTGGTGTAAAAATGTTATTCTTGAAACTCATTTAAGGTTCATTTACCATTACAGAGCCATCTGCCCTCAAAGATGCTGCTTCAAGAAAGAAAGAAAGCAAGCAGACACACTGTATTCTTAAAAGACCCTCCACAAGTGTTTGCTTGTTGTTTGCTTTCAGTGTACGTATGAACAAACTCTTCATCTCCTGATAAAACGCTGCGCCATTTCCTCAGCTTGATTACAGCTAGAATCACTCTGGTTGTTTGTGAAGACGCAGTGCTCACTCCATTTGTTGAGGACAATTAGAGAATGAATACATCAAGAAGACTCACCGTATATCTCTTTAAACAGTTTTTCTTTTGAGTAATTGCCAAAGACCAGAGTGCATTATTAATCAGCCGTCCAAGCAAAATAATCAGTCAGAAACGCTTCCATTCCATTTGGCAAATGATTGCATAATTGGCCTGCAGTCCTCCACTCCAGCGCTGTGGTTTTATGTATGGTTTCAATAGTGAACCCTGCAGTCTGGTAATCCTTGACCTATCTGATCAGTGCCTCAGGGTTTGCTTTCTCTTCAGCAGTAACTGCTCTTAAATCGCTCATCTGTTGAAGGTGGCATCATCATCATGACATTATGTCCAGATGTGACTCGGTGAATGTGTCTCATCGTGCAGCATATGGTCTCTATCAGATTCACATATGAATGTCCAGCTTCATTAATGCACAGACACAGACTCCACGTCTCTGGACAGCCGTTCCAGCAGCAAACATCTGGACTTCTGTGTTTTTCCAGTGTGTGTGTTTTTAGGTTGCAGCAGTTGATGCTCCGTGTGTCAGGAGAGACAAGTCAAGCGGCTTCAAAGAAATGGGTTACTTTGCTTAGAATGATTTGGAGTTGAAAAATGACTGTGTATTTAATCTAGCAGATTTAAAAGAATTAGCAGTTAGCAGATACAACAAATAAACTAACCTGTCTCAACTGAGAGATGAGTCCAGCACTAAAATATGTGATTTGGGTTATGCTTTTATACGTTCCCATGCACCAAAGAAATCTCCAAGCTTTCAGTTTAGTTTAGTGCTTTATTTTAGAGAGAGCTTGAATAATTTTGTTAGGATTAATGATGACTAGTTATGTCTATAAAAGGTGACAGTAAAGACAAGTTATAATGTTTCAAAAGATTTCTATTTCACACAAATGCTGTTCTTTTGAACTTTCTATTCATCTGTGAATCCTGAAGATAAAACGCATCACAGTTTCCACAGAAATATTGTGCAGCACAACTGTTTTCATCACTGATAATAATCAGAAATGTTTCTTGAGCAGCAAATCATCATATCAGAATGATTTCTGAAGATCATGTGACACTGAAAATACAGCTGTGCTTCATAGAAATAAATTACAGTTTAACAGAGATTCACAAAGAAAACAAATATTTTACATTGTAATAATATATCTATATCTTTTCTGTACCTTTGATCACAGTAATGTAGTATTGGTGAGCAAAAGAGACTTTGAAAAAAACAACAAAAAACGTATTAACCCAAGAACATATTATATGTATAACTGAAGAGTAAATACTTGCTAGATGTTTGAAATACATGTATCATATTTGTCATTAAACCACAGTGATCTAAATGGCAGAAATTAACACCTATGTAATATTTGTGTCAAATAACATTCATTCTGTTGATAAATATGCAAGTTAAAAAGGTTTCTTTATCAATTAATACCCCCCCCCCCGTCCCCCCCCGTCGTGGTCGAAAGCAATACCTCTAAGAGTCACATGATCTTCTGACTCAGCACACTGAGTACAAACAAGATAAATGTGTCAACAACAAAGAAAAAAATGTGCTGGTCTACAGTAAATCAGCGAGGCACGGCATATTTACAATATACTAAAGCCCAATGGAAGTGACGTGCACTCTGTTACTAGCTAGTTTTGCCTTGGGCTTCTCTGACTTTAAAGATTATTGAGCAAATGATCAATTTATCAAGTCTTAAGCAAAGAGCACATGGCAGTCTATGGCAGCGCAGTTCAACTGGAGGCTTTTTATAATGATTGAATTTGTTGTGATTAGAGCTCTTAAATGATCAGACCAAAATACTGGCCTCGTGCGCCTCTCTCGCTCTCTGGCTTTCCATATTCCTTCAAGGTGAATAAAGCACTTTCAATATTCACAGTTGACATCCTTTTAATTGCTGAGCTAAGATCAATCTAATAACGTTATTCACAGGATGTCATTGAAAGCTGTTGTTCTTGGCTGTTCACCAGCGCTGATGTGAAACAGTGAAACTGTGCTTTTACAGGCCTTCACATTAAAGATGGGCTAATTCTGTTTTCTTTAGCTTTCCTTCAGCTTCTGATTCCCATAGCTCAAACAGGGTCATGGGTTTGATTCCTAGAGGAAGTAACAACTGATAAAATCTTAACGTGAACCTTGAATGCAATGTCAGTCACTTTGCATAATGTATCTGCCAAATGCACAAATGTAAATGTACCTAAATACATAGCAGATATGCTCACTGATCATAAACCAAACAGAGCACTCAGATCATTAGGATCGAGTCAGTTAGAAATACCAAGGGTTCACACAAAACAAGGGAAATCTGCTTTTAGCTATTATACCACCCACAGCTGGAATCAGCTTCTAGATGTGCTAAAACATTAGCCACTTTTAAATCTAGACTCATTGTAATGTAATCTAGTACGTAATGTAATAGTTAATGTATTCAGACTACCCTTTGCTTACTTTGGGCCTAACTAAAAAAAAAATATATATATATATATTCCACTCTTTGTTGACACCATGAAGTTTATTAAACATTGCATAATGCCAGGGTTTTCCAAACTGGGGTTCATCGAGTTGATGAAACAAATAAAAAACGTCGTAAAAACTTAAAATTTAAGTAATTAACTATCTTTAAATAAAATAAAAACAATCAAAATAAAAAACACCTAAATATGAAATATTTCAGTTATTTACCTGCATGTCATATCACAAATAACAAACATTAAATAACATTAAACATATGAATGTGAATCATTGAAATTAAAATACAAAAAATGCTGCATGGCCAGTCTATTTTCTGTGTGATTATAGTCACCTGACTTTATGGTGTGAGCAGTTCCATAAAACTGGAAATGCGTGTCGCAAATGTGTACTTTTGCACTGTTCTAGTATAAATAGTGCAAGTAGTGTGTTCACACTTAAAATTCCAAAAAGAAAAAGTGCACTTTAAATGCCCGGATGATGCACTTAAATACTCCTTCGAAAAACAAAGTGTTGAATGTTGGACACTTCATGCACTCAGCTGTCACCGCTTTAATTAGGTACCCTGGGGGGAGGGGCCATCAGTCTCTGTTTATCAATGACAAAATAACCTTATATAATTCATACACTACATGATTGAGTTCATAGTGCATATAACCATAATCAGTGTTGGGAAGGTTACTCTGGAAATGTAATCAGTTACAGATTACAAGTTACTCTATTTAAAATATAATAAGTAGTGTAACTATTTCAATTAGTTTTCAATTAATCAATTTAATTTCAAGTGTTCCTGTAGCTCAAGTGGTAGAGCATTGCCTTATCAAGGTTGGGGGTTCGATTTCCAGGGAGCACATGATAGGTAAAAATTAATAGCCTGAATGCACTGTAAGTCACTTTGGATAAAAGCGTCTGCTAAATGCATAAATTTAAATGTAATTACATTTATTTACTTTATACAAATAATGTAATTGATTACATTTGATTCCTTTTTGATTCCATTTCTAAATTTCGAATGAATTACTGTCAGACTTCTTTAGTTTTCTTTGCACACAAAAAGCATTCTTGTAGCTTGGCAAAATTGAAGTTGAGCCACTGATATCACATGGACTGTTTTACTGATGTCCTTACTATGTTTCAGGTGCATTGATGTCTATGGATGGTCAGAAAGCTCTTGGATTTCAACAAAAATATCTAAATTTGTGTTCTGAAGATGAACGGCGTTCTTACAGGTTTGGAACGACACAAGGGGGAGTAATTAATGACAGAATTTTCATTTTTGGGTGAACTATCTCTTCAAGGGGCTTCGTGACGCCTGGTGTGCAGCTGCTAAATGTGTTCGTCATGTTATCGCATCAGAACACTGCCGCCGACGGAGACAGACCACACTCAGACTGTGCACTTCCTAAATACATTTGTTCATTAATTCACTTTCTGCCCACTTCAGCAGGCTCTGACCTTTCATCAGATGCCAAGCGACCGAGTAAAAGAACATCGTCCGCCCAGCGTCCCTGGAGCCACACCCCAGGGCCGGCTAATAGAGTTAGCGTAATGCCGTCGTGAAACTGAATTGAGAGCGAGATGGCTTATTTTTCAGCCTGCTGCTCTCGCGGACAAACATAAAAAAGCGCAGAGGGGTCTTTGAGCCACGGCTGCAGACAATCTAATTGGTATTGACATTCTCGTCTCTGAGGAAATTTGACATCTAAGGGCAAACAATTCTATTTAGTCGCCTGAATACTCTCAATAGAGGACTGACGCTGTCCGACAGCGAGCCGTACTCTTGCGCGGCAATCGATCCTAATCTGATTCTGGACAAGAAGCAGAAAAATGAAAATAAAATCAAAAGCACTGTTAGGGCAAAATATTAACAAGGGAGAACAATCCTGGTGGTGGACGGCAGCAGTAATGTGCTTGAGCTACAGTATTGTTAATGCACAGAGCCCTCTGTCGAGGTGCCTCGGCCTCAAAGAAATCTGCTGCTCCAGCTAAAAGCAGCACAGGCTGCCAAAAGGGCCTCGTTCTCTGAGAGCGCATCTCGGGCCCCGGCCCCGGTCGCCTGATTTCATTAGTCTCACTCCCCGGAGAACACATCTCATCTTTTGTGAGAGTGGACCATCCAGGAGGGGTTTACAAAGAAGGTCCATCATAGAAGAGAGTGCATGTGTGAGAGATGACGGATCAGAAAAATTGAAGTGGCCCTCACAAATTCTCTGTTGTTGTTGTTGTGTGTGTGAGTGTGTGTGTTGGTACTACAAAAGCTACTTTTTGAGTCAAAGGATGTTTCACTGGTGGTGGTCAGTCAAAGATTGAATGAGATATGCAGGTCAATTACAAAAAGCTATTTGTTGAATGCACTCAACATTCATCTGATTTCATCACATTGCTGTATTAAATACTTGATTGTTCTAAATCAAACTGCTAGTTTAAGTGCTTGTTTAGTAAATGTAGAAGCCCACAGCTTCTTGAATTGGTTAAAAATAAAGCCATTTTATTGTTGAACTGAATAATATTGGGTTTCTTTTTAGACCACTTGCACTTATAGATGTGAAACTTGCCATGCAATGTGAAAAGATTCATTGCAGAAAAAATTTGCCATCTAAAGCAAATACAAAATGTAAATATTATTATTATTATTAGTCTTAACTCTAATCCAACACCATTTATATTTCAAGTTGTTCCTGCATTTTTTCAAGAAGTTGCCGGTGTGAACATGGTAAAATGGAAGTAAAGATACACTGCTTCAACTAGCACTGTTTGCAGTTTTATATTTTTCTTTTTAAACAAACGTGAAATGGTTAAAAAGGTGTCGTATAGTTCAGATGCACAGATGAATTAGCATTTCTTTAAAGATCTAGATCTTAGGTGTGTCTGATTTTACAGAATGGAATCGTGTAGCTTAAAAAAACTGGGTAGTAATTGACTACAAAACACGATGAGAAGCCACTGAGCACTGGAAGATGCGTTAATTGTGAGTAGTATTCATTTTTCTCTTGTTTTTTGCACAGCAGATTGATATAGCTACTGTTTACTGTTCGATTAAATGATCATAGTTGCTTAAGTCAAGCCCTAAGTGCTATCTACATGCCTATTATGGGAAGCTGTTAGGTTTATTACATTACCACTTTTGCTGCTTGAATTAAAGATTTTTAGTTGTTTTTACTGGAGAACACACAAATGTATGCATTAAGAATAGCTCATTATTGCAGTGTTTTAATCTGATGGATATGGCATAGAAATGAGCATAACGCATATCCAAACCATAAGCGTTTTCAACACAGCCACACCTCGCCTCTTTCACTTTTTAAAGCTGAAACACAATAAATGCCTTTAATATCAGCTGCATTTTTTGCAGAACCCATCCTTATGAAATCAATATCTAGTACACCTAGTAGAAAAGCTGAAAACACTGTAACATTAAAAGCCTTTCAGACTTGCCTGCACTGCCTCCTGTGAGATCGCAGTCGGAGCACCTGACAGAGCCTTGCTCAAAGTACCTGAGGTAATGTTCTCTGCCACTGATAGGCTTGATTTACACAGGTTGAAATGCAGGGCTCGCGTCTCCAGCTGTGGGGGGAGAAACAGGTTGACTGGTCTCTGAGGCTTTCGTGTTGATCAGTTGAGCAGATAGTCGTCCATAAACGTCTGTCTTGTGGCCCATGGCGGTGTCTGCTCCGAGACTGATGTTATCGTACAGAACAGGCCAAAGATGTGGACACATTCCTCCTGTTGGCTATTGACTGAATGAGGGCCTGTTCCTCGTTCTTAGTGTTTAGCATGTTAATTAGACGTCTAGCCAGAGCAGGGAGACAGTGGCGCAAATTTGGAGAAGCGTAATGAAATTAAGTACAGTGGACAATACGCTTGTGACGAGTTGCAGAGAAATCCGTATTGTCACTGAGGACTTAGAGACGCATGCTTATGAGACACTGCAGGTGGAACAGGTTTGTTTACATTCACACAAACATAAGCCTAAAATCGGACTCAATCTGTGACTGTGCTAATAAACAGAGCGAGAGATCGGTGAGCGGTCTCTCAAATAATGCAAACACATGAAACATAAAAAATAATCATGATACTTATATTACAATACAACATTAGCCACTACAATATTAGTTTAAAGCCTTTTGAATAAAAAAATGATCAGTAGAGATATAAATGACGCTACTTTCTATCATCATGATGATAACTGTTTTAGAAAATGCTTAGCTCAATGTATAATAAATTTGCATAAGATATTTGCATTGGAATTATGGTTTGAGAGCTACCGAGTCGTTAAACAACGTTGGTAACAATGGATCTTGTGAGTTGCATAGAATGCTTTTGTGAATTGCACTCCAGGAACAGAAAGTGCCATAGTTTTTCTACTACAAGTAATATCATAAGACTCTGCATATGAAGCTGGGATTGGAGAAGCTTCACACACCACCTGTAAGCAAACAAATAAATTAGAAAATGCTTAGCTCAATGTATAATAAATTTGCATAAGAATTTTAGAGATGCATTTTTATATGAACAGTTGGAGCTCATGTGTCCTTGCTGTCTCAAATAGAGATTTAAAAACCTGTGTTTGTTTTTATTAGTTATCTGTATTAAAAATATCCTTTTTCAGAATAGTAATAAATGGAAGAAAAATGGTCTGTGGTCATATGACAACACCGTACCATAGAAGGTTAAACAAGCACAATTACTGAACGTCTGATCTTTAGCCTGTGTTCAGATTCTTCTCTGGTTGTCTGCTCATGCTCGGCTTCCTTCATGCTGTCATCATGAATAATGACCTCCAGATCAGTTCCTTCGCTCAGACCCTCAACCAGCATCTCTTTTATTAACACAAATCTGGACTGACTGCTGATCGTTGTGTTTGATACTGATTGCTTGTGCTGATACTAGTTAAATGCATATGCAATGCTTTCATTAATAGCAATTAATTGCCCCAATAGCAATAATTAAGAGGAGAGGAGGGATGCATTGATCCGATTCTCTGTATCAGTATCGGCTATGATACAGGCGTGTTCTGCTGTTAGATGAGACTGATCCAAATACATTTTATAGTATTTATTTATATATACATATATTGTTTGTCATGAATGCATTTTACAACAATACAAAGAGCAATGTGTAACATTTCACCAGATTTAGGCTAGTCCCACACTATTCACTTTTATTTGATCCCTGCTAAATGCTGTTATTTCAGTAAATATTCAGATTTTTATAAAGTTATTGTGCACTCAAGATTTTTCTAAAGTATATTTTGCTGCTGAATTATCCACTAACCTAGTTTATAACTTAATTTTTGTCATAGGTTATGATTATATATTTTTCATTTGTTCTTTTTCACAATGGAGCGATGATCAGGTCATCACACAGAAGTACAGAAATTCTATTTTTAGAATAAATTTACATATTTAGAATTTTTGGTATCAGTTCTGAAAACATGGTATCGTTGCATCCCTACTCAAGACAGTAAACAGTGCAATGTCCTTAAAATCTTTGACACTAAATCTGATCTAATAATTAGTTTTGTAACTTTATCTCTCCTATTACACTAGAAAGGCACAGCTCAAAAGTCAGGCTAATGAATGCCTTTTTGAAATATGATGTCTTAAAGATGAATCAAATATGATCTATGGCAATTTTCTTTCCCAAGATGCTTAACACAGCTGTCTTTAGCTTGCTTGGCCATCTGGATGGTATGGCCATGGAGAAGATGATAATGCACTTTATGATGAGGGGAGGATGAAACCTTTGACCTTCACAGCCCTTTGACCTCTCCGAGCAATATTCAGTGGTATTCCTATAAGTAGCATATGCTTCCTCGTCCGATATGTTAAAGAAATTTATAACCAGAGCTTTGTCGATAAGGCCTTTGCTTCTCTCTCCTGTCCCAGTGGACATCTAGTATATCTGATGCAAGGTACTTTTCTGTGAACATACTTGATCTTCTAGCTTGTTTTCAGTTAGATAAAGTTATTTCTGGTGGGAGATATGGCAAGTCATCTTACTAATGGCTTTTGTCAGCTTAGCTGTGATGTGTCGTCGAGAAAATAACCCGGCATAGATATCTGCTAGCTTACAGTAATCACTGCGTTTGACATGGACCTGCAGCTCCTAACATGTGTAGTGAAGAGATCGAGTGACAATGTGCAGGTTCTGGTTCATCAGGCTCCTGTGTAAGGTGAGCTGACATTTCAATCCCTGGAGAATCGCGGCGATGCTGACTGGATTGAAAGAGTTTGTATATATGGATTGTCCTCCTCATCTGTCCGGTTCTGTGATGCTGGTGGATGAGGTGAAACCCTGAGCCTTTCCCTTACAGCAGTCCTGGGAAAAATGGATTTCAGCTCTGCAGTGCTGTGCAGATCGTTGACTGTGTTTATTCAGTGGTCATTAATAAAGTGGACGTCTTCTGACCTATCAGTGTTTTATGACCACGTATGAGATTTATCATTTAAGGGTGAAGATTCTGTACCACTAGTGACACCAAAAACAATAGCAAAATTCAGCAAAAGCTAGCTGAGTTTGTTCCCCATGCAATGACCCAATGCAAGTGTGTTGCGGAAAGGGACTTTTAAAAGTAATGCATCACAGTATTGCGTTCCAGCATAAAAAAGAAACTGATTGCTTTAATTAGTTTCTTTTTATGGAAAGGAATGCATTACGCTACTTTTGCATAACTTTTTTTTTATTTACCTGGACTGGACTTGTTTTTTAATAGCAAAAACCCCAAAGTTATATTTTTGACAACTATAAAGTTATTTCACACTTAAAGTGAAATTAATAATGTCTCTGCACCTCACTCCTGTTTACTCTCAACACAGGACAGGAGAGGTGTCTGTAAATAAATTGGAAAACTTGCGTTGAAAATGTAAGCCCACTATTTTCTTGTAAATTTAAAAATAATGCATTACCACCCCGCCCCCACCCAACACTGTTGTCTAACCTCCATGGGACGATGCATCATTAGAGCAACATCATTTCTCTCTCCTACTAACCTAACTATGTTTTTAACCACAGGTCAAGAGCTGCAGTTCTAAGCATGCATTTTTGAAATGCTGTTTGCAGATGTTTATTGGAATTATGGTTTGAGAGCTACCGAGTGGTTAAACAACGTTGGTAACAATGGATCTTGCGAGTTGCATAGAATGCTTTTGTGAATTGCACTCCAGGAACAGAAAGTGCCATAGTTTTTCTACTACAAGTAATATCATAAGACTCTGCATGTGAAGCTGGGATTGGAGAAGCTACACACACCACCTGTAAGCAAACAAATAAATGGGTGCACATCCCTCTGCAATGAATTTCCTGCAATAAAATCCATTACCACACAAAGATGTTACAAGACTCTTCTCTTGCAGTGGTCATTGACCTAAAGACCCTGGATTCCTGACCTCCGACCCATGATACTGACCTTTTACTTGGCCTCTTATCTCTCAGCCCTGCATTGCCAATGACTACCTGCCAGGCACCTGCTTTGAGAAATGAAACAGTTGGGAATGTGTCTCCGGGGACCTCTTCGACCCTGCAAACAACAGGCTAGCACAGTCCATGCGTCTGAATGGGTCTTGAGTGGCCTGGTAAACCAATCTCCCTAATTATCTATTGAAAGAACATTCTTTTTCCTTTCAGAGTCATTACCCCCAGTTCAATTGCTGAAAAGTAACATACAGGAGCAAAAAAGCAGGGAGAGAGAAAAAAAACAATCCAAAGGTAGGGTTGCTGATTTCCACCAAGCTTAATTGCCTTTAACTATCATTTTGCATTATTGACACTGTTTTCCTAATGAATGTTGTTCAGTTGCTTTGACGCAATGTATTTTGTTTAAAGCGCTATATAAATAAAGGTGACTTTGACTTTGACTTTGAGGGACCAGATGTGAAATATAAAACCTTGGGAGAAACCAGGCTCAGTTGGGGGCCAGTTCTCCTCTGACCAGACGAAACCAGTCAGATTGTGCAGAAGAATCATCTGTTTCCTGTGGTCTTGTCCTGGTGCTCCTCTGAGACAAGGTCTTTACAGGGGATCTGTATCTGGGGCTCTAGTTGTCCTGGTCTCCGCTGTCTTTCAGGGATGTAGAGGTCCTTTCTAGGTGCTGATCCACCATCTGGTCTGGATACGTACTGGATCCGGGTGACTGCAGTGACCCTCTGATCTGGATACAGACTGGATCTGGTGGCTACGGTGACCTCGGAACAAGAGAGAAACAGACTAATATTAGCGTAGATGCCATTCTTCTAATGATGTAGCAAGTACATAGGGTGTTATGGGAAGTGTTCCCGGTTCCGGTTTACCTAATTAATGCAGCCTAAAAATCCTTTAACGGATTTGGATATTAAAAGCATATTAGTATGTTATGTGTATGCCAGGTTAAAGAGATGGGTCTTTAATCTAGATTTAAACTGCAAGAGTGTGTCTGCCTCCCCAACAATGTTAGGTACAATGTAAGTACTACTGCTTAGTGCTGGGCGGTTTTTCCGATTTGATCAATTAATTCGAATGTCATGTTTTGCCACTATTTTATTAATTTTAGAAATCGGGGAATCGTGATTTTGAATATAAATATTATCAAACATTAGCATTAGACATTTTTTGATTATGCCAATGATAACAGTAATGAGGAAGAATGATCCGTCCACATGTCAGCACATTTGATATGCTTATATCACACGGAAAATTTTCAAGAAGATGGGAGTAAACTTCTTTGAACTTGAGCGCTGCATTTTTATAAAGCCTTTTCATGCAAGAGATGTGAGCACAACAGTCAAATGCATCCATGTTTACATAGAAAATAAAATGCAAAAGCAGCGCAATCAAATAAAAAAAAACCTGTGAAGAACTACTACTGTATGACTGATATTTCATGTTTGCATCAAGGTGACTGAAAGCTGCTGTTCATTGTTTTACAGTTGTTTATAGTTAATAATAGTCGACTGGTGTTATAACTTCAGTCATTTCAAATTTAAACTATCTTGACTCTTGATTATTTTTTAAAAGCATTATCCTCGTATTATTTCAGAACTTTTACAAACATGTATAAGACAAGCTTGTACAAGTTGTAGTTGTTGCATCACATATTTTAACATGTTATTTGTAAGACATTTACATCATGTGTACTGCACTCCGAAACTAATTTTCTTTAACTAGAAGGTTAATAAATAAAAAAGTTACTTAAATCATTCTGAAGTTAGCCAAATGTTCTGAATAAATGTAGATTTTTCTTTTTTGCCATATCGCCCCAGCCCTGCTACAGCTCTTAGCTCATGTACCAGTGACTGCTTCTGACAAAACTGATGCTTTTGTATAGTTAGCATTGCAACAAGCACAGCATCAAGTCTTTTTTCCAGAAATCTGAAGCATCTTCACAGCAGCCTAAACCTAAGGGTAAATATGTCACAGTGTGACCTCGCTTACTGCTCTGTTTGTCAGCAAACAGTAAAAAGCCAACAACACAAATCAGTCTGGTTGTTTGTCACAAACGGTGAGAATTGTCACTGCCCTAGCATGAAACCTGTCACTAGTAATAAACTTTGGCTGCCGGACAAAGCTTGTGTTTCCAAGCGCGTGGCCGAACACAACACCCTTCCTGGCACCGATCATTGAAGGCCAGGGCACAATGACATGGGTGCCAGGCTGGATCCAGAATGTTTTGTGTCGGAGCTCTTGGCAGGCCAGACAAGTTCAGTCGCTGGCCTGGTGTCCACTTGCACTCCCAATAAGCCCCCTGCAGACAGCGGCTCCACCAGCACATCATTTGTCAGCGATCGCAGGGAGCTGTGCTCAACAATTTGCAACAAGTCTTGCTTTTCTGAACTCGAATGTATGTTGGCATCGGAAGAAAGTTTCTGATTTATAAAGGGCACATGTGATGCAATCTGAGTGATGACACTTGCAGGTCTGTAATTCCCCACCACATCTGTTTCTGATTGTTAACATGAATAAAACAGACCGCTGGTCCCTGTGGAGAAAAACTCAACTAGTGTCTCAGGTTACCGAGGTCCAGCGTCCCAATCAACACAGTAGGAAATGATCCAATGTGTTCTTCCATTTCTTGTAGCGTCATTCCTCTGTACAGTGTAACTAAAGGCTGGAATAATGAACTGATTTTAAAACACAGGCATCATATACTTGCTTGTAAATTGTTATATAGATTCGAACCCCCAACCTTGCGCTTGCTATCAGTATTTATTTTGGAGCTATTTAGATCAGTTACAGAAGAGTAATAAAATGCGAAAGAAGAAGGTTGGAGGAAGTGTGGGCCTACAGTTGAAGCATGAGTCTGATTTGTGGAAATAAGCAGCCAGTCTTCCCCCCACCAGCTGTGAATCCAGACCTCTACACGCTGTTGGGAACCTTTTCTTGCCTTCAAGACTTCCTCTGGCTTACACGTCCCCTGGGTGCCAAAGATATTGAGCTCTTCATCTCTATATGTGACATCTTCGGTAAGCGCACGCTACAGAGAAGAGCTGTAAGAGCCAGTCGCATCTTCTCATCTTTGAGTGCTAATGTAATTTAACCCCGTGGTCACCGGACTGTAACTATGGTGATACGGCGAGTGAAGCGTGTGGAACGAATGAGAGAATGCACAGATTTGCTGATATCCATTTGTTTTGTAACCTTCATCCTTCCCTCACGTTTTGTAACAAATCTTTCCCTCGCCGTTCAAAATGACCCAAAAGCCTAAAATTAAACTTATTTTTATTAAATTTTTTGGTCCACAAAGCTTTTATTTTTACAATTTTATTCTTAATATTTGTGTAGGCTTTTTAAAAATTATTTCGTGTTTTTTATTTTAACTTTTATTTACTTTGTTCACCTGAATCATGTGTGTTATAATGTGTCTCTATGTGTGTGCATGTATCTTGTGTGTGTGTGTGTGTGTGAGTGTGTGAGTGTGTGAGTGTGTGTGTGTGTGTGCATGTATCTTGTGTGTGTGTGTGTGTGTGTGTGTGTGTGCTCTTGTTTTTGTATCATATCAGGACACAACTCTGTATAATGTCATGGGTATGACACAGGTATTACAAGGAGAGGGTGACTTATGAGGACATAACCCATGTCCCCATTTTTCAAAACGCTTATAAATCATACAGAATGAGTTTTTTGAGAAAGTAAAAAAACAGAAAGTTTCCTGTGAGGGTTAGGGTTAGGTGTAGGGTTGGTGTAGGGCCAGAGAATATACAGTTTGTACAGTATAAAAACCATTACACCTATGGGATGAACACACTTTACACAAAAACAAACGTGTGTGTGTGTGTGAGAGAGAGAGAGTGTATGTGTGTGTGTGTGTGTGTGTGCGTGTAGGGGAAAAGGGAAGATTTAATACACCCACATAATTTCCTGAAATCCACTCAGTTTTTTTTTTTGAAGGGTAAAGGTTAATGTTAATGCTCTGCGAGCTCCATCATACAAAATACAAATCTGGATAGAACAGAGGAGTGGATGCTGTGAGGCGACCTCTCGTTCCACACACTCCTCCAGCTGAAGGCCGTGGTCCGGACGCTCCCTGTGTGGGGTTTGGTCTCTAGGCTCTTGGTTCTGGAGCGGGGCTCTGAGCGGCCGTGGGGCAGCAGGCAGGGTTACTCCGGGGGCAGGAGTGTTAATACTGCAGGCATAAAGAAGGACCAGATGTCTTCACTTACCTCTAACAGGCACCCGGGGTAAACGTCTGCATTAGTGTGTGTGCCTTCACCAAAACATCCCACTGGGAAGGAATCTAGTCATTCTGTTGTGTGTTGTGTTCATAGTCTGGACATTAATGAGTTCAGTGACACACATTTATACTTAAAGGCTAAGTTCAGCCTTGTGTCATTTCAAAGCCATATGAGTTTCATCTGTGGAACATAAAAGAAGATATTATGAAGAATGTCTGATTTTATACAATGAAAGTCAACAGAACAAAGAAAGTCAGTAAGTTTACTTTCACTTCAAGTCAGCCGTGGTGCCTATATAACATATGGATACCTGAATGTGTTTAAAGCAATTAAACTGAAGTAGACAGGTCTTTTTTTCTGTATCGTGAAGCACATCTAGATTATCAAAAAAGAAAAGTTGTTCTGGGTCTTGGTGCATCGGCTGTTGATTGGATGCTGAAATGTGAATGTCAGTTTAAGAGCACTAAACACTTGGCCAAGCATTTCTAAAAATTTGAAACATATGCCTAAAAGTATAACATGAATGTAGAAGATATACAGGTTTCGTTAAAGCTGATATTCAGTCTTTAATTGGATCTGATTATAAGACAATTCCTTCTTATAAAATTTTCATGCGGGTCAGAAGGCATTTTTAAAATGAATTATTTTGAATAAATCACATCAAATGAACTAGTTGAATATAGAGTCCTTTTTAAAATAGTATTTTATACTAAAATATTATGTGAGCACAGTGAATCTGTGGGACTTTAAAATGCAAATCTGTTGTGTTTTTGGGGTTATAAATATTTTTTTGTTGTTGCATTTTTGCAGTTGTATTTTGAGCTGCTTACTCTAACCATAAATTACATCTAAATTTCGTAAGAAGCTTTATGCTAATGTGCTAAGAATTTGATCTAGGTGGATTTTTTATTTTATTTTCTTAATGTTTGTGGTTTCAAATGAAGGAACAAATTCCAGAAATTGAATGAAGCATCAAATGATAACAAAAACACAAAGTTCTGTAGATGTGAATTGAATGACACTCCGGTTGTCTAAGGCAAAGGGAGGTAATGAAAACAAATGAAGGCTCTTATTCCCGATGGAACAGAAGAGGAACTTAGTCATCAAGCTAATTTTATTCTTGTCTGGCCAAGAGACTTCATTTCCTCTGGGTGTTTGTACAGACGCTGCATGGCCTTCATGTTGCCAAATGATGAATCTGGTGCCTGATGTCCGGATGGCAGATGCTCGATGTGTAACTCAAGCCCAAATACTGATTCTCCTTGAGCAGCAAATTCAAATTCAGGTTTGTTTGTTTACCGTTTTCGTTTTCCATAGTTCTTTTGCCGTTAGATTGTTAGGCAGATAAGATGGCATCAAAACGGCATGTTATCAGAGACCGTGTAAGGAGAAAATAGACCCCTTACTGTGGATAAATCCCTAAAAAAAAAAAGTCATTTAACCAAAAATAATTTAAAGACCATTTTGGTGCATTTACCTCTGGAGCCTTTCGCATTCGATTTCATTTTAGTTTCTTCTTGTTTATATCAGACATGATGTGTAATGTTTTCTCCCATAAGTCCTTCATTTGCACTTTTGAAACACTCTGAATATAACACAATGAGAATGTCCATCAGGTAAAAAGCTCAGTGAATGAAAAATGTATCACAGTCCCATAAAATTCTTATTTCGCCCAACTTTTGTCCAAGTAAAAAGAGATGTTAAAATGGCTTCCTTAATTTGTCAGATGCATTCAGCTTGTTCCCAAAAGGTTCACCAAGCACTGGTTCTTGCATCGCTTTTGTGACTGGGAATAGTTGACATGGGACAAGGCTTCTGGCAGGACAAATGACAATCTTCAATCCTCTGGAGCGCTATGGTTTATTCAGTGCCACCCTTTTTACTCCTGCTCTTGACCCAATCAGAAAAATACTTAAGCCTCCATTATTGCTGATTTGTTTGTACACACTCACATTTGAAACAGGAGAACAACATTAAAAAGCAATTAATACACCAAAATGCAGCTGGAAATGGGGTCTCTTAGGGGAACGGCGTCATGCTCAGAGTTGCTTCAAACAGCCACAAACACAGAAAAGGCAGCTTTTAGCGAGTCTCGCTCCCGTCCCTGCAGACGCTTTGACTGACAGGGAGGCCGAGCCAAACAAAGGCAGTTTACGATCAGCATAATCAATGTGACATTAGCGCGCACATAATGGACGAGAGGGGAAGCAGGCGGTCGAGCGTGTGCTTAATAAAATTCCAACTGGCAACTTGCTCCATGATGATTACTGTTTCCGGAGCTTTTAAGAAGCTTTCGTCCGCACCTTATTTCCCTTAAAGAAGGACTTAACGTGATCACAAGATCTCCGTAGCACCCACTTTAAGAGCTATCATGCAGGAAGCTACAGTTTTAGTTGACATTCTTCTCTCGTGGCCTTAAGACGCTCGTCTCGCTCTTTCTCTGTTATTCGCAATTAATCATAAAATGGTAAACCTTAAAGCAAGATTAAAGGTATCGCATGCCTGAAGTGAGACACACTTGAAAGGCGGAGAAAGGCAATAAAGTGTACTTCAAATAGCAAGAGTGGCCATATAATGTTTTCAGAAATTGTTAGGTTTTCCAAGGTTCTGTCGTATCTACCGGTCGAGATGCTCACATGTACGCTACTCAACTGTTCTTTCAGAGAATTTTAATACTCTGTTTATTGAGTCATTGTCTGTATATCGGTAACCTCGTCAAGGTGGGGATGGGAGATATACTGCACGTTTTCAAGCATTAATGATTAACCCTTTTATTTTTCCCAAAGCCTCAGGTAGAGACTAGGAAATCGGCCTTCAAATACTCCTCGTTTTGAGGGTCAGTCCACTGAGCTGTTCAATTAAAACAGTTCATTGTGAAATGGAGGACTAAATCAATTTGGTGGAGTCTCTAGAGGAGAGGGGGGCTTTTCAGAAAACCTCAAGGTAAATGACATATTTTACCTTCATTTCATTTAACAATGAGAGTATGCAATGACACTCACAAAGACCTGTGCTAACCTTGGTAAGAAAACCATGGTAACAGAGCAGAAGCAAAGCGAGGTTTGAAGCATTTGAAAATAAAGACAGATTACGTTTATTCCTCCTCTTTGCAGATAAAATGCATAAAACGGGAATACATCACTATTGTGTTATTTAAAGCATTGGAACAACAAGTGATCATTTTTCCAAATATTCCCATATTGAGCAACCCTCACTAAAGACTGCAATCTCTTTCATTGTCTCTCAATTTACCTGTAGCCTCACAGTAAACATGTTTACTAGTGAAATGGTCCAGAAACAGCTTCTGTGTTCCATCATCTGTTCATTGGCAGATTTCAGAGCTCATGATTGGCTGCTGTGTCTGGTGCTGGGGGTCATAGCAGAGGTCAGAAAGGTCACGGCCCTTCCTACAGCATTCAGGGGTGTCCTGTCTCACACACAGCCAGTGGTAAGCAGAGATAAATCAATTAAGGCACATCAAATCTAGAATTCATGCACTCTGGAGTGACAAATATCGGCTGGGACTGTCAAAGTATCTCTCTCTGTCTGGTCCCGTTTCTCATTCAGTTATTAACCAGCCGCTAAAACTCAGTGTCAGAATGAGGCCAAGCTGTTTGATTCAGTCTTGTGAGGGTTTATCATCAGTGGTCTTTGCTAAGTCAAGCATCACTTTTACTTCACAAAACCCCTGACCCAAACTAAGAAACTGTGGTGCATAACTTGAAACCACAACATGACATAAATGACATTAATTTGACCTTGCTCAGTATGTGAGCACCTAGCAATCACTAGCTGTGTTTCCATCAGCCTATTTTAATGTGCATTTTGAAGTATCACATGAGAAACGAGTGATGGGAGTGCCCAAATCCCTTAATTCACAAAAAAAGTTTTTACGCTCGCTTTTGGTGTTTTTTGGACTGTGGGTTGTGTCAGATTAATGCAAATAATGGGAGATGGAACTGTATTTTGCAAATAAATTCCTCCAAACTCATTAAAAAAAGTAATGTGACTTTGCGCTATGGGATGGTAAATCTTGACTAACCAGGGGACCGATATCGTTGCACAGCGTCTGAAATGTTATGTTTATGTAAGTGCAAAGACCTGTTTCTGATATCAAACGTTACTCAAGGACTGCACTCTAAACATCTCTTTATTTTTGCCGTAGATAAAAACAAATGATGTCTGGTCTTTTCCATGCACATGTGCACTCTGTAAAAAGCTGAAGGAAGGCTGGTTTTTGGTTAGACAATCACATGAGCTGAACTCTCTGGCAGAAATCCAGGTGTGTTAAACCGCTTTCTCTAAATCAATTAAAAACAGCTTTTTCTTAAAGCCTGGATTGAGTCGTTTTTTTTTTTTTTTTTTGTATAAACGGCTGTATAATTCCCGTCTTTGGTGACAGTGTGAACAATACATCTTGGAAACAAAAGCTACAGCAAAAAGTTATTTTTCTTTTTCATAACTCTAATCATAAAATGCATTCACACTCAAAGTATGAAATTATGTTTGTTTTATATGTGTGTGGTGCATTTGTAGCAGTGTTGGGCAGTAACTAGTTACAGTAATAATATTACAGTTTTTTGCATTAACTTGTTGTGTAACTAATTGCTAATAAGATTTCAGTAATAATATTACAGTTACCATCCATAAAACAGCTCCGTAGTTACTCTTGATGCCTCAAACCCTACTGATTTGAGACCCAACCATCCAATAATTCCTAGATTTATTTTCAGCGTTTTCATGACATGCACATGTTTTCATGCAGGCACCAGTGCAGCAGGCATATGGAATATGAAAAAGCTTACATTCAGCTGAGGGAAATATTGCTATTACATTGATTTTGTCAGTGTGTAAGTTGTGGCATTACTTAAGTCTGGCGTTACAGACTTCTGATCCCGATATAAATTGTATTTCTAGAATTTAAAAAATATTTTTGAAAAGAAACATTTCAAACATTTGTGATTTCTTTTACTAAAATACATCATAAAATATAATTGTATATGGGTAACAGAGAAATTATAGCTGAGCTACACCATTGACCATTAGTAATAACTTCTGACTGTGGTCCAGTGTGGATTTTGGTGAAAAGATGAAGCAGAAATATATTGTTAGTAACATTTCAGAAGAATTTTGTGGGGGAGATACACAATTGCAACTTTTGTTGAGCGTGAAAGAAAAGTAATGTAACTAGTAGTGTAACTAATTACTGTTGCCAAGAAAGTAATAAGTACTGGAACTTTTAAAAAGGAGCAACTAGTAACTTTAGAGTAACTACCCCCTTTTTTGTAGTATTTACTTGATTTATATATTAATAATGCACATAATGTCACCACAGCACGCTGCTGAAGCATATGGAGGATCTGACCGCGCCGGTTCTGTTTTAAATCCTTTCCCATCGCCGCTCCGTCGTTTCACCGAGTCTTGCCACAAACACATAGCAGCCACTTGATATGTTTGCATGGGGATTTAGGGATGAACATTATCGTGTTTTCAGAGTGAACATCTGGTGGGGGTAAAAGGTTACAGTAGAGATCCCAGCCCTTCACTGAATTCCTTCCATCAGATAAATCACCAACAAGTCACTGTGAAGCGGGGCTTGGAGCAGGAACGCTAACTCAATCCTGTCTGAGGGCTGTGAACCCCCTTCCTCCCGCAAACACAACGGGCCATTAAACAGAGACCTGTAACCTCCATCCATTTAGAATCCAGTCGCTAGCTGAGCTTTTGTTGATTTTCTGTTTCTATGGCTGCGCCCAGCCCTCGCCGTTACAGTCCAGAACACTAATGTATGTGAGCACTTGCCATCAGGATGGTGCAAGGAACCGAGAGAAGACGTTCATCATGAAGAGATGGTGCATGAGGCATGGGTGACTCAGAGGGATGTCAGGGGCTGTAAGCTTTACGAGTCCATGCCGCTGTTATAGACTGTCAGCCAATATGCTGTCAGAGCCCTGAAGAACACTTCTTCTGCTGCCTCCCGAGCTGGCTTTCTTGTCTTGGGTTATGCTCCTGGAGAATGGAGTAATGTTAGCAGAAGTTGTTGTTATGGCAAGGTCAAAGTGCCATTGTCATGACTTTATGACTATTTGACGGCTCGTGGAAAGTTCTTCCTCTGTTTCTGTTAAGGTGTGGTTTTCATCAGTCTGCTCCGTTCTCCTAACACTGATCACAGCTGTAACCTTTCCTTCGCTGTGTTACATGCTTCATTAGGGTTGTGACGGTGAGAAAAGTTTCCCATTGGTCACTCGATCTGTGACTACATCAGTAATACCAGGTCGTTCAATAGAATTTTCTTATCAATTCGACATTAATTGCTTGAATTTACAACAACGAAACAGTACAACGACAAACTCGCTTATATTAAATATAGAATTATTATTAACAAAACGCATTAAAAAACATCATGCTATAGGCTTAATATAAAATAACAAATAACTTACACAGAGTTTATATATATATATATATATATTATTTTATTTTATTAAAAGGCAAACAAACAAAACAAAAAAGTTAGATAAGACAGTATTTGTAAAACTGGAATCCGAGGGAGCAAAACAATCCAAATATTGAGAAAATCTACTTTAAAGTTGTCCAAATGAAGTTCTTAGCAATGCTTATTAGTAATGAAAAAATTATTTTTTATATATTTACGGTAGGAAATTTACTAAATATCTTCATGGAACATGATCTTTACTTAATATCCTAATGATTTTTGGCATCAAAGAGAAATTAATAATTTTGACCCAAGATGTTTTTAAAGTGGGTACTTTTGAATTTCGTTTTGAAACTAAATGTTTCCCCGTCGTCTTTCTCATCGTTAAAATTTTGAACATTTGTTTTTAATATTCTAAGATAATTTAAACATTATGAGAATGTTCATCAATTACAAATACTATCATAAGGATGTTCCAGAGAATGATTTCTCTTAACATTATGAAAACATATATTTCAAATATTAATAAAGTTGTAGGAACATCCCATTATTTTAAGAACTTTTCAAAAAACATTCACTGTTAGCTTGTTAGGGCCACAGCTTTCTAATGATAGAATATGTGATAAAATTCCCAATTTCACACAGTGCCATTCAAAATTTGGGATCAGTACATTTTTCTCCTTTTTTTAAAAATTAATACTTTTTTTCTGAAAGGATGTGTTAAATGGATAAAAAGTTATACTAAACTCTTATACTGTTTCTTACTGATTTCTATTTTGAAAAAATGCTGTTCTTTTCAATTTTTTATTCATCAAAGAATTCCAAAAAAACAAACAAACAAACAAACAAACAAAAAACAAAGGCAGCAGCACAACAAGTTCAACACTGATAATAAATCATCATATTTTCATGATTTCTGAAGATCATGTGACACTGAAGACTGGAGGAATGATGCTGAAAATACAGCGGAGCATCACAGAAATAAATTATATGTTTAAATATATTTTAAAATGAGAAACCAATATTAGAAACTACAATAATATTTCACAATATTACAGTTTTTCCCCTGTATTTTTGCTCAAACACATACAGTGCTGATGAGCAAAAGAGACTCCATTTTAAAAACATACAAAATCTTACTGAACCCAAATTTTAGAATGGCAGTGAATATTAATTTATGGATCAAAACTGTGCCATTGTTCATAGGGCGATGCAGGTCAGTAGCTGAGAAGTACATGCTAGATATGTTCATGTGAGAGCAGTGCAGATGAAGGAGGCTCTCGGACCCCTGCCAGGAGTTTCTCTGACCTGCTGTGCACACAACATTCAGCACAGTGACCCTCTGTCGGACCCATCACTCAGTCTCCAGGGTGGCAGCACATCTCGAGACGGTCACTGGGTCTCTCTGAATTTATGGATGAGGGAAGGTCAGCTCAAGCGGACTGTTGATGTCTCTATTTGACTATTTGATCATGAACTTGGGTGCACTTCAGAAGCGCTGGCGGTCCGATCTAAATGCACAGAGTCTGCAGGTTTCTGCACACACACACACACACACACACACACACACACACACACACACACACACACACACACACACACACACACACACACACAGCAAATCCTGAAACACAGTAACCCTGTTTGTTGTATGGCCACCACATAAGAAAGGTTTAAATCCTTTGGCTGGGGAATTAAAAGTTCTCTTCTGAACTGCACCTTTACTTTTCCTTTTTCTCTTCAGTCTCTTTATTTTGTTCAGTCTCACATGACTTTAATACACTTTCTAAATGTCAAAATTAGTACACTTATAACTACATACAAAATCCTAATACTTAACATGAGTTATATTTTTTACTTACAAAAAAATCAACTATGAATTTATTATACTAAAAGTATATTTACCATAATTTTTTTTTTTGCCAAATAGATTACCATTCGCATTTATATTCCTACAAATTCCATGATTAGTGTAGCAAAACCATAATTAATTTGTAATTACCATTGTTTAACATTGTCTTTGGATTCATATTAAACCCATTTCATAAAAGTTGCGTTGTTGTTTTCCCTAGCTCCCTCTAAATCTATTATAAAATGATATGATTACTTGTCCATTCTCAAATCTCTCACATTGATTACTCAAAGCTTAGCATTGCCAGTCATGAATAAATGATTCATGATTTCGAATTCGGAAATAATCGCTTTAGTACATTCGACAGGCAATTATATAATAATAATAATAATGTGAAAAAAGTGGCCAGTCCATGGCTGTTTCTGTAAATGCCATGCGTGCCGTGGGCTGATGGATGACGTTCAGTGATCTGCCGCCGCGTTTGAGACAGAAACGCCCAAACAGATGGAAGCCGTCTGACAAATTACCCTCGTTCCCTTCCATCCAGTCGGACCTTTGGACTTAATCCATGGACTTTCTTCAAGCCGGGTCATTTATTTGGGGCGAACCTGGCCAATCAATCAGCAGATTTGTGCTTAGGTCTGAACGTTATGGCACAAAAAATGCAAGGGTGCAAAGTTTCAGATTGTGGGAGGATTATCAGTCTGGAACCGAAGACACTCGTGGCCCTGGCGTGACCCGCTGTAGATGGACTGTGTTTGGGCTTCTGGCTGCCAGGATGTTTGGCATTTCAATTCGAAGGCTAGTGCAACCTCATCTCACAGCTGAGCAGCTTATTTAGAAGGCTTTACCTCTGTCAGGCACACTGAGTGATTATTCAGCGACGCTTGCTGTCATATTGTGACTGAATGGAGGTTTCCATTTGCAGCTGTGAGTAAGAAGGCTAATGTGTCGTTATGAGCACTGAAGGACAGTAATAAACAGCTGGTTCCTGCAGTGACGGATGCGACACGACGTAACGCTGAAATGTCGACCAGACTATGCTGCTGTCAGCCTGAATAAAACATGCATCTGTTCAATAAATTATCTCTTGGTGATGAACCAAAATCTTTGTCTAAGAAGGTGATCTTGAAGTGTGTTTTCTGCACATTTACAGTCTCCCACCAGACATTAGCTTCTGTCGTTCTTTGCACAATGAGTTAAGACAGATGCTATATTTTATTAATGACACAATGGCAACAATAATTAGGAAATTCTTCCATAATGCATTTTACTTTCATAATGTGTAAGTGAAACCGGATATTCAGTGGGAGAAGGCCGGGGCTTGATTTGATCAGTGACAGCAGACTGAAGAATAAGAGGGATTGATGAGATCTGCTGGAAAGGAAAGTGATTTCAGAGGTGGAGCAAATTATTTGTTTATTTATTCATTTGCTACAAGACCAGTAACATGTATTATTAGATTTGCCAAAACAGAAAATGCACGTAAGGAACTAAAGTGAGTCCTGATCACGTGTGGAGGCGAAGTGAAGGCGGTTTGGCGTCAATGGTGCTCTCAATCATTTTTTAATGCAGTTATGGATCTAATACATGCTAAAAGGCCACTGAGAAATGAGACTCAAATCACAGTGACGTGTGGAATCAGACAGGCAGCAGGTCACTGTTAGAAACGACTCTCTGGGTGGATTAACCCAGAGGACATGAGATGTCTAATGTTTCTCAGCAGTTTCTCCTGAAAAAATCTCTTTAAAATGCTTCACGTTTCAGACGAGTCAAACAGTCGAACATCTCTTAATACAACCATATACTACCAATACTGATAAATAATCAAGTCATTCGAGGCCTGAGCCATCAGCCATCACCACTGTGCCTTTCAGCAAAGAAAGCTCCAGATGCACTGATCCTGTGATAAGATTCTGTAAGTCGAACAAACAAAGAACAAATGTGTGTGTAATATACCTCTGCTCTCTCACTGTATGTCAGCCGAGATGCTTTCATCAGCAGTGTTTGTGTCTTCCTTC